>NC_056737.1:484666036-484748536 GCF_019279795.1 Protopterus annectens | reverse complement strand
GCAGGTACATATATGCATACATAAGCATATTATATATATGTGGGTGTGTGTATACATATCCATCATGTACATGTGTAGACATGTGTACTATATATATATATATATATATATATATATATATATATATATATATATACATATATATATATATATATATATACACATACACACACACATATATATATATATATATATATATATATATATATAAATAAAATACGCACATATAAGAATGCATATACATAACATGTATATAAACACAGAAATATATATATATATATATATATATATATATATATATATATAAAAACATGAAAATCTATGTTTATATGCAACTATATGTATACATAGATATGCACAAGCACACACACATGCATACATATATGCATACACATACAGGCACATTACATAGATATATATATATATATGTATACACACACACACACACACATACATTTTATATATATATATATATATATATATATATATATATATATATATATATATTTATATATATATATATATATTTATATTTATATATAGGTTCATAGGTTCATACTAGGCTATCTGCCCTAGGGCATTTATAAGCCTAGCCAGAATGTGTTGGCTTTCGCCACCCATTTTAAATTTATTTTGCTATGCCCTTTTTCGAGGTTAGTGTACTGTGCCTCTGTCTAACAGTGACACAGAAGTGATACCCGGGGTAAACCTACGATCTCTCCCATCCACTCATCAAGATTCCTCTTGAAGAGAGTCAATGAGGGACTCTGCCTAACCTGGACTGGGATTTTATTCCAGAGTGAAGGGAGCCTCTGGGTTATGAATCTGTCCCTCCAGCATGTCCTATTTATTTCAGTGCTGAGGTTCAAGTCTCTCGAGTGCGTAGCTCGATGGGATTTGGATTTTCTGAGGTGCAGCATGTCCATTAATTCCGGGTTGGACATGGCTTTAAACGTCAGGCACAGATCGCCTCTGAACAGGCGGTATGCCACTGAGTAGAGCTGGAGTTTCTTTAACCGGGAAGCATATGGGCATCTGTTTGAGCCCTTTGATCCGCTTGGTGAGGTACTTTTGGGGTCTTTCCAGTTGCTGCAGGTGTCTGGTAAGGTACATCCCAAAAGGGGCACTGTACTCAATTATGGGCCTGATGAGGGATGCGTAAAGAGGCACGATGACCTCCCCTGATCTAGATGCGAATCCCTTCATGATTAGGTGGGCTATATAAAATGTTTTTCTAACCACTTTGGCCACGTGGTTGTCAAATGAGAGATTGCTATCAACTTGGGTCCCCAGGTCCCTAATTACTTCTTCTCTACTTAATGGATTACCACCTATGTGGTAATTTGTGGGCACTTTGTTTTTGCCAAATGGGATGACTATACACTTTCTGGCATTTAGCTTGAGACCATGGCTCTGGCACCAGTTGTCTGTTTCTGAGGCCCTTTTGGAGGATGCTTGTGTTGGCTGGAGAGTCGATTATGGCGCCCAGTTTGCAGTCATCTGCGAACTTGGTCAGCCACAGTCCTTCCGTGTTGGCCTGTACCTCCGAGAAATATATACCGAACAAGAGAGGTCCCAGGACTGAGCCTTGTGGGACACCACATGTAACTAGTTTGGAGTCTGACATGGCTCCAGCAATTCTAATCATGTGGGTTCTGTCCTTGAGCTAGTTTGCAATCCATCTAGTGACATAGGAGTTTATATTTAAGCTGGTGAGCTTATCTATAATTCCCGAGTGGGGTATTGTACCGAAGGCTTTAGCGAGGTCCAGGTAGGCTGTGTGGACCACCTTCCCCTCGTCAATCGCCTTGGTGACTGTTTCAAAGAAATCAACCAGGTTTAAAAGGCAGGATCTGCCCTTAACAAAGCCGAACTGGGTAGGATACAGTGTCTGTAGGTCCCCAATATCTTTATTTATGAGGTCCATGATGATCCTTTCCATAGCTTTGCAGACTAAGCTAGTCAGGCTTATGGGGCGATTGTTTCCAGGATCCGTTGAGGCACCACCTTTATGGAGAGGGACCACTGTTGCTGTACGCCACTCTTTGGGCACATATCCTGTAGTAAGGCTGAGATTGAACAGTAGTTTTATGTTTGGGTTTAGCTCTTCTTGGAGTTCATGTAGGACGCAGCCCGGGACACCGTCTGGTCCCATTGATGCTGTGTTTTTTGCTTTGGAGAGGGTGGCTCTTACCTGAGCATCTGAGATGTCAGGGGGGCAGCACTCTGCTGGGATAGATATTTGCCCTTTTGGTGGGGAGGTGGGGAGAAGTTTGCGCTGAACCTGTCAGCTAGGATGTTGGCAATGTCTGTGGGTTCAGTGTATTTTTTGTCATTTTGGACTAATTCTGAGCATCTCTGGGAATTACCACCCAGGTTCCTAACATAACTAAAGAAAGCCTTGTGATTATCCTTAGTGTCCTGTGCAATTTTTCTCTCAAAGCTGGCCTTAGACAATTTTATGAGTGCCCGTAATTTTTTGCTAATACTGATCAGTGATGTCTTCCCGTTTTGGGATTTTGCTCTATCATTTAGTAGCTTCCTCCTTCTATTGTATAGTTTTGTTTATGGCTGGGGTCCACCAGACAGGACGTCTGCCTTTGGAGGATTGGGTCTTGGTTTTATTCGGGATCGCATGATCCATGCATTCCTGAAGGTGTTCATAGAATGCGTTTATAAAGGATTCTGCGGTCTGGGCCGTATTTTCCACAGGGCCGGGGGCTTTGAAGGATTCCACCTCGGTTTTGAGGAGTGTGAAATTTGCTTTAGAGAAGTTTTTCACTGTGGTTTTCTGGGCAGGGGGTGGGGTCGGGATGTGAATATCCAGTGAGATTAGTTTATGGTCTGATCTTACCAGTGAGGGATACACTTCTGGTCTGGAGCATAGAGTCCCCATGTTGGTGATGATCAGGTCCAGTATGTTTTCCCCTCTTGTGGGAGTGGTAACAAGTTGTTCCATAGCATTTGAGTTTATAAATTCTAGGAACCTTTGGGCTAGGGTGTTGGAGCTAGAGTAATGCTCCCAGTCTATGTTTGGGTAGTTGAAGTCGCCTAATATAATGGTGTTTGGAGAGACCTTCATATTTTCCAGTGTTCTCAGGAAGGCCGAGTGGGGTTCCTGGGTTTGGGAGGGTGGTCTGTAGCAGGCTACAAACTGGAAGGCAGTTTTACCCACTGTTAGTTGCACATGGATAGTCTCTGATGCTTCGTGTGTGCCACCAACCTGGAGGTGTGGGTATCTTTGATGAATATCGATACTCCCCCCCCTCCTTTTGTGGTTCGGTCCAAGTTTTTGGGGCCGAAAAGCACAGTATGAGGTATAACCTGGTAGTGCTGGGGTGCTCTCGGGAGCCCTGAACCAGGTTTCTGTTACTGCACAGATATCGATGTTCTCCATGCTAAGGAGAGTTGAGTGTGCATCTTGAGGTTTAGACTTCTGGCGCTGAGTAGCATTACTCTTAGTTTCTTATCCCTTGTGATACCTATGGAGGTGGGTTTGTCTTTTCAGCCTTGCCTAAAAAAGGCACTATAGGGGTAGCAAGAGCCTTTGCCAATATCCGAAAGCCCAGGGGTGACAGGTGCAAGCTGTCCTTAGCGAAGCATCGTGGCTTGTCGAGCATATCATCCCAAGCTGACCCCTTTGAATGACACCAGTACTTAAGCCAATTGTTGAAATTGATCATCTTGTCTTCATATTGTGAGATCATTCTTGGTGAGGGTAAGATGCTACTCAAGGTCAGGGTCATACCGGCCTGAGCTACATGCTCAGAGAGCTCCTTTATGTCTCTTTTCATGTAGTCCAGGGAGGTATGTCTCAGGTCATTCACACCAGCATGGACAATGACCAAGTCATATTTGTACTTGCCTTGGAGTGACCAGAGTGCTTGTGTTATGTGGCGGATCCTAGCGCCCGACAGGCTGCTTACCGTGACCCTCTCCTTGTTCAGCCTGGTGAGTGGGATGTCAGTGTGCCTGACGATAGAGTCAGATTCACCAGCTGGACCGGAGAGGAGATTGACAACTGACCTTTGGACATGCTAGAATAATATTGGGAATTCCTTAATAATTGAAAACAAGGGCCAGTGGAGAGTGAGGGTGCAGTGCTTTTAATTTTTAGTGCCGACTTATATAATTGCTTTAGTGAGCAAGTGCCAGGTAACTTAAGTGCAATGTGTTACAGGTAACTTAAATGCAAAAACGACAAACAGCAACTTTCTTTCAAGTGAAACAAGGAAATAAGTACAGTAAGCAATGCAGATATCACTAGTGATCCACAGAAGCACTGAGAAGCCACGTATTAGGTGGAATTAGCGTTCCAGGGAAATAAGCAAACAAACAAGCATATAAACAAAGCTAGATTCAGCAGGCCTGGATCTAGTCTATGCTACAGCAAACAAGGTGTACCAATTTCAGTAAGATACAGTTCAAATATTCAGGCACTATAAACCTTTAACCAGAAATTCCCAGCTCAGAAGGGCAGAGTCCAGCCTCTTCTCCCACAAGAGTGCAGACCACGAACCTTCTTAATGTAAAATAACTGGCCTGAAGCCCAAGTGCTTAAACCAGAACTAATACACTAAGAATAACAGACACTGGGCTCTCAATCAGCAGTTCCCAACTTAGAAGGATGAAAGCTACCTGTCCTGCCACCACAGTGCATGCCACAAACCTTCCTAATGTAAAACAACTGGTCTAAAGCCCAAGTGCTTAATCCAAAAGACTTAGAATGATCGCTACACTTTAATCAAATTACTACCAAGCAGTAATAAATACAATTGAATACTTTAGAGAATGCCTGGATTAGTGCTCAAGTTACACAAACAAAGCTAGATCCAGCAGGCCCGAATCCAGTCTATGCCACAGCAAACAAGGCGCACCAACTTCAGTAAGAAGCAGTTCAGATATGCATGCACTATAAGCCTTTAACCAGAAATTCCCAGCTCAGAAGGGCAGAGTCCAGCCTCTCCTCCCACAAGAGTGCAGACCACGAACCCTCAATGTAAAATAACTGGCCTGAAATCCCAAGTGCTTAAACCAGAATTAATACACTTTTAGAATAACAGACACTGAGCCCTCAATCAGCAGTTCCCAACCTAGAAGGATGTAAGCTACCTGTTCTGCCACTACAGTGCAGACCACAAACCCTCTCAGTGCAAAACAACTGGTCCGAAGCCCAAGTGTTTAAACCAAAAGGCTTAGAATGAGTTACACCAAGCAGTAATAAATACAATTGAGTACTTTTAAGATGATGCAAAAGTAAAATAAAGTAGGTAGAAACACAAGCACAGTAAAAGCAGATGAAATTTTTTTTTTTTCTGAACAAGTGCTGAGATCAAAGAAACAGATTTGAGTGCTGAAACTAGAAAACTGGCTAGTTATAAGAAAAAAAAACTAAGTTAGAAGGCTTCCCTCCAACACAGAAGGGCTTGGGGGCTCAGAAGCCTACAAATAGTCTATACCACTTAACAGGAAAGGCAGGAAACAAGCTTAATTTTTTTTTCTGTTTCCCAGATGCTCTCTTTGTACACAGTAGGAGTGCCTAAAATTAGAATATGATCTCACATGCGTATACACACAAACATATGTGTGTGTGTGTGTGTACATATACACACATACACATTTTATATATATATATTTATTTATATATATATATATATATATATATATATATATTTATATATATATATATATATATATATATATATATATATATATATACACACACACACACACACATATATACATATATGTATATACATATCCATACACAATATAAACACAAAATATAGATATACACAAAGATGTACGTGTGTGTGTGTGTGTGTGTATGTGTGTGGTGTGTGTGTGTGTGTGTGTGTATATATAAATATATATATATATATATATATATATATATATATACATACCACACCATAACACGAAAAGTGCACGGAACATCAATGTGGTGCTCCGAATCCAAATCCAATACAAACGCCAAAAAAATAAGTGTTCCAGCACTCAAAATAATTCCAAATAGCCAAAGTTATAAGAAGTTTATTAGGCAACCTGCCCAACACAAACACAGACCGGTGGCCGGTTTCGCTCAAAGCGTCCTCAGTGTGACAGTGAGCTGTTGAAGCTTAACATTAATGTATAATTATTTTGTTATAGGCACATAATTGCTATAGCATTTTAAAAACAAGATTGTCCTGTAACTCTGTAGTTTTACATATATAACTTTACCAAGTTCACTATTTTATTTTTATGGAGTCCTGGTTTGAAAATAGCATAGAGAATTAAGGCGATGAGCTATTAACAAGCTGCTTCCAATGGTCCAGGGTTTGATTCCCTCAGCCTCTATTTGCCTAACTGTATTACTCTGAACAAGTCACTTAACCAGACAGCGTTCCCAGGATGAGTCTGAAAAGGGACCATGTGAAGCAGCAGTCTACCCCTGATAATATACAAATAAGTAAATGAAAATAGTCTCTCATTTGTGTCTGTAGTGCAAAACAAATTTGGTATTAATACCCAAATTTTAAAGAGAAGGAAACTGGTAGATGCTAAAGGTTTGTAAAGTATACATATTAATGACAGTGTATGTTCTCATTTGACAGACTCTGATTTGCTGTTCTTGTATGTATTTGGAAAAAAATAGTAATAGCGTTAAACATTGAAGTGGACTCGATTAATATCCCTAGAGGGATTGGAATTCTGATTAGCTGCTTATTGACATATCTTTTATTTATGATTGTGTTTTCACTGCATACTTGGATTTTTGTTCATTAATTCAAATATTAAGTAACATTATTTATAATGTGTTTGAGCTTGCCATAGCACAGACCTTAAGTGTGTGTGTGTGTGTGTGTGTGTGTGTGTGTGTGTGTGTAATGCCCCAGTTGCTATATACTGGTGGCTAGAGAGAACAAATGGAGGGGGGAGAGATACTCAGGCTTGAATGCTGTACCTCGGATGCAGGTGGCAAGGACATGAATTCCCTATCCACCACCATTTCTAAAAAAAAATTGCAGATTTTTGCCTCATATTTGTTCTGTTCCTCATAAAATCTGTGGTTTCTGTATCTACATTTTTCCTTGCAAAGTCTGTAGTGCAGTGGTGCACTGGTAGCATTTCTGCCTAACTGCTACAGGTTCTCTGGTTTGATTCTTGGCTGGGGTGCTTCTGCGTGGTATTTGCATGTCTTCCCATCTTACAAATATGTGTCTGGCATTTCTCCCTGCTCTGCTGAAAATTTTCTTTTGTTCCAAGTCAGACTAGTTTCCTGGTTAAATGTTTAAAAATAACAGGCAATTGAATTTCAAACTTCATATTCTTCAGAAAGTACATGGTAACACAAAACTGTTTATTCTAGCAGTTGTCTAAGTTTATAACATGGATATTTGAAATTTGTCCCTATTTTTGAGACTATTCCCCCATTATTGGCTTCATCCAGGTATTTTGTGCTAAGATTGAGAGTTCTCTATGGTGAGAACTGAATTCATTGAATGTTTGGGGGCTGTATTCCCCCCTCCATTACTGGCTTTGTCCACATGTTTTTTGCTAAGAGGTTGAGAGCTATGGTGAGAACTGAATTCACTGAATATGTCTGGGGGCTGTATTCCCCCATTATTGGCTTTGTTCAGGTGTTTTGTGCCAAGAGGTTGACAGCTATGGTGAAAACTGAATTCACTAAATGGTAGCCATTTAAGTTTGTCTTCCTCTGTTTCACAAAACAGCTGATTTGGCATAGTGGTATGTTTCTCTGACTGTTTTGCACAGGGTCCCCTGGGTTAAAGACGTGGCAGTGAAATGTATGGTGGTAACACAGCATTTTATTCTAGCAACTTTCCAACATTATACAAGCAATGTTTAAAATGTGTCCCTGGTTTTTGGGCTTTTGTCCCCCCCCAATAAATTTCGGCTTTTTCCAGATTTCTTGTGCTGCAAAGTTCAGTGATACAACTGCGTGTTGAGTAGGTTTTACAAGGAGCTGAGAGCTGCAGGGGAACAAAACTTTAGTACTGCTTATTCAGAGTCTGCTTTTATTGTTAATAGCACAACAGGTAGTGTACTTGCTTTTGATGAAGAAGGCTGTGGGTTCTACTCCCACAGTAGATAGATGCATTGCTGATGCTGTACTGTGTTGTAAAGTGGGTGGTGCTGCAGTCCTTTTTGGCAAAGATACCTAGAGTAGTAACTATGAACCTGTTATCAGTTTGCCATACAGTCCCTATTGCGATATTACTAGTTTATCATTTTTTTTAATGCATGCAACATAGGCAATTTATTCCTCAAGGGCAACAGGCACTTTATATGTAGATGAATAAACAATTACATATGAAGTTGTTTGCTAGCAGCAACCTCTTCATTGTTACAGATTTCTTTAATGTGGAATTATTTAAATGACTTTTACTACTTCAGAGATTGCGCATATTTACTGATACTGGTGGAGTAGACTTATGATGGAAAAGTTCTGAATTGGGTAGTTTTGTCATTGGTGCCTGCATTCTGTTTCATTGTTTACTGGAAAAATGTTCAAAACAATAAATTTAAAATGCCGTCCAACAACTGTACTGTATTGTACAAGGAATATAATTTAGTACAATCAGGAAGGTGTATCAAAGAGCACATGTATGTTTCATGTGCAAGGGGCCTATGATTTGAAAACAGCCCAAAGTTAATCTTTATCTGCCACTGGCAAAATGTATTTTCTTTGAATGTGGGTTTCAATGCTGTTTCATTGAATGCGAGTTTCAAGGGCAGAGAAGTTTTAATGCTCAGTCTGTTTTCATTGTGAGAATGCATTGCTTTGTTTAGCAGATGTCTTAGCGTTTGTGCTGTAAAATGCAAAATAAAACTTTCAAATGAAATCCAAATCATCATAGAAGTAAAGCAGTATGCACATTAGTGTTTATGGTAAATGGAGTGAAATAGCCAAGTAATGGATCATTGGAATGGCTGCAGGGGGGAGGGCTCCATTCGACCATGATTTTGTGAGGGGGAAGGGCGGCAAACTCAAAGACAGCCTCAGCTGAACTATACCTCTCAACTGTCCAGATTTTCACAGAATGAATAGATTTTTGCTTCTCATTTTGGTTTGTTCCTCATAAAATCTGTGGTTTTCTGGAAAGTCATTTAGGAATTAAGTCACAAAATAATGACACACTGAGTTTCAGACTTCATAACCTTCAGAAAAATGCATGCTAAAGTAAGATCTGTTATTCTATCAACTGTCTCAGTTTATACAAGAGCAATTTTAGTACTGTTTATATGTTCCCCCAATATATTTGGCCTTGTCCAGATTTATTGCATTAACAGGTTGAGAGGTACATGCAAATAAATTGCTTTATAGAATTAGGCTTAGCCAAACCACTCAACTGTCCCCGAATTTGTCTCAAAATTATTTATTTATTTATTTAACATTTGTTCACTGGGAAAGTCCGACTAGGTTCCACAGATCCTGTTTTCAACGGAGTCCTGGGGAGAAACGCTCCAGAAGCATGTCTTTAGAATGTGGGAGGAAACCGGAGTACCCGGAGGAAACCCACGCGAACACAGGGAGAACATGCAAACTCCGCACAGAAGGCACCCCAACCGAGAATTGAACCGGAGAACCTCTTGCTGTGAGGCGACACATTAACCGCTGCACCACTGCGCCGCCAAACCGCCGAACAAAATGTTGCTCTTCCCCTACTAATCCCTCTGCAAAATAGCAATTTTGGAAGAAAACATGGAGGGTTTACAATTAAGAAATAACTGTAATAATCAGAGTTACAGATTACTTTTATTTCAGAAATGCATGTAGATTCTTTTATTTTGTCAGCTGCTCAAGTTAGCAGTACTAATATTAATATTAAAAAAGTGTCCCTTCTTTGACAGGTTCCCAGCTGTATTGTGTGGCTATTTTATATTTTTGCGTCACATTTTTGATCCATTTTCATAAAATTGTGTTTTGTTTTTTTGGCAAATTAGTGGTAAATCATTAAAGACTGAAGTTAGAAAATAATGACAGACATTTGAGTTTCAGATTTCATATCCTTCAGAAAATTCATACTAATGCAAGACCTACTATTCTATTATCTTTCTATTATTTTTTATAAGAGCAATATTTAAAAATTGTCCTTATTTTTGGGCCTTTGTCCCACTTCTATGTATGGCTTTGTCCAGATTTCTTGCTCTGAGGTTGAGAGGTATGACAAATGTGTCAGTACAATCACAGTCAGCCAGAGACATTTCAAATTGTGACATACTTATTGCACCCCACTCCCCATGTAGTGACTCTGGATGTGTCCAAGCAAGGCAAGGAGCAGTTATGCAGTGTAAATGTGCAGGGTATCCTCCCATCCAAGGTAGACACAAATACTACAGTGGCTTTTCATCTGTTCTTGATTTTGCAGAATGGTCTGGTTTCTGTCATATTTTTGTACTGTTGATTTATGCTTATTACTCAGAAAGTGCCTGTTGCTCTGCGTTTAAGTAGCAATGCTTTAATGACCATCAGGTAAGCTTGTCTGAGATCATAACATGCAAGTAAGCTTTAATAAGCATACTGTTAAAGAATTGCCAACATTGAAAGCCTTTCTGTTGTTGCCATGCAGAGAATACTTAACTAGATAATGTATAAGCGTTGGGTATTGAAATGCATATGACAGTATTTGAAATAAAGGACAGGATTACATTATTTTAAGAAGCTAATTACACTTGTTGGGAGACTTCCAGTCATCTCTGCAGGCTTTACCTGTAAACTAAACAGAATGCCAATCATGTGTGGTCCATAACCTGTACAGTAATCCTTTAAGCAATGTATCTTGAGCTTGTTTCTTGTTTGCTTTTCCTTTTTTACTTTGATCATGTTTTCCCCATGAAACAAGTAGATAGTTGTCAGGCAGCAGGTCTTTTTTGGATAAGAAACATTTTTACAAGTGGGGGTATCACAGAGATTGCTACTTTCAGCATGTTACTTGGCACTTTAATAAAGCTGAATATAAATTATAATTAGAACTGCAGTGCAAGGAGAAGCGGTTTGAGTTGAGTGCTGCTTGTTTTTCTTATACTTGATTTTGACTGGCATTCCAGTATTGTATTTAAAAAGTAATTTATTTTGTCATGCCTCACAACCTTTTTGTTTCCATCTACATATTAAGTAAGCTGTCATGCAGCCAATGCATTGAAATATTTTTATTCTTTTACACTTAATTTGTCTTGATTGGACTCTCATAATGAGGGTTTGGCACTCAGGGCAGCATAGTTAATTAAAGTTAGTTTTTGTGGTTTTGAGCATAGCCCCTCCCCTTTCTAGTTGACCACACCCCTTCCCATTGACCCCACCCATTCAGCTGTCTCCTGCAGCCCCCCTTTGATTTGAAGTTACCAACCGCCACTGATAAGCACACACACATGCCCATAAAATTGTCCTGTAGTAATTACAGGCAAAATAAAAAATGAGCATACACAATTAAGGTTAACCATTAATATTAGTTTGGTATTACGTAAGATGATGTATGTAGGTGAGAGACAAATGTAATAGGGTGCACACATATGCATCTATACATTCACGCACACTCCCACACAAATCTATACATGCATATGAGCACACACATCTATATGTGCACACAAACACACACATCTACAGACACATGCCCACAGATAAACATGCGTATACACACACACATCTATAATACATACTCACGCACACACCTCTGTATACAAACACACAAATATACATGTAGACAAATACATGTACACAAAATACAGATGTGTGTATATAATCAAGTATATATAGACATAAGCGTACATATATGCCCATATACACACATACATATATCTATTAAGCACCCACATGTAAAAATATGTACATACACATCTATATACATGCAGACAGACATGTCTATATAGACATGCACACAGACATACACACTTCTATATATACGCACACACAAAAACAGTCACTGGTGCAGAAGACAAACCAGTAATCCACCAAAATAGTGAATATTCAGCAGAAAAAGGAGCAGCAAGTCCAGCACTTTTAGGTTTCTTAAAGTCACATTAAAAACAATAAAAAAAAAAGCATCATAAAACAAAATGAGGGACTAGCGCTTTCATCCTGGCACCTTCCAGAACTTCCTCAGATGAATCTAAACAGACTACACTCAACTTCGCCTTTAAATAACCTCTGTTAAAGCCACGTTTCCTCTTCTTCAAATTTGAAGAAACAGTATTCAAAAACATAACATATTATAGATTTAGCACCTAAAAGCCAACAAAGATAAATTAACTTTTACTTACAAAACGACTAAATATACAACAAATAATTTATGAATAAAATATTTAAAAATTAAATGGACATCTGGGTAAAATGTATTACTACTAATAAACCACAGATGAAAATTAGAAACAAGCTTATTTATAAATTCATTTCCTACCGCATCCTAATATGTTAAACAAGGTATTGCAAATATTATACAGGAATACACAATAACATTTAAAAAACATCAAACACAAAAAAATCTATATCATCTCCACTGGGAACTGAACCCAGAACCAGAATAAGACTATGTCAAACTCAGAGCTGTTGGACATGCTACACTTAAAGAAATCCCATTGCCTCAGGGCCACATGCTCCAGGGATCTAAATCTTGACATCACAATAAATAAAACATGCTGGAGGGATAGGTTCCTGACCCAGAGACTCCCCAGACTCTGGAATAGACTGCCCATACATGTCAAGCAAAGCACCTCTTTGGCTCTCTTCAAAAGTAACCTTGATGATTGGATGGGAGAAAGGAAATTCACCCTGGGGATCACGTCAGTCGCCCCTGCTAGAGAGGGGTCCAGGGACGTAAATAGTGTGGGAAGAAACAGCCAAGGAATTGTTATGGCTAGGCTTGTATAGGCCCTAGGGCCGATAGCCTAGTACCAACCTATGAAACTGCTTACAAGATCGATGTAATAACCACTACACTCATCTTTCAAGGGCTTTCATTTTCATCAAACAAGCTATATTACAGTTCTCTTTGAGTCCTGTGGATCAAAAGAGAGCTGCCAGTACAATTCCCTTATTTTTAGCCATATTTGCAAGCCCCCCCACCCATTTCCCAGCATCCACTTTTTTTAAATTGACAAATTTGAAGGAGTATTCACAGTAAATCAAGATATATTTTGCTAGGGCACTTGTATTTTTATTCTTTTTCAAATCATATACATGTTCATATATTTGAGACCGTAAAGCCTGTTCAGTTTTACCTATATAAAACAAGCTACACCCCTGACAAAGCGCAATACACCACCCCAGTTGTTCTGCAATTAATCTTGCCATTAAAATAAAATATTTTACCCATAACAGAACATCTGTTCCCCACACTAATCCACTTGCATTGTGGACAGTGTCCACATTTCTTTATACAATACCTTAATGGGTCCAATTTCATCACCCTTCTCTCCAATATACCCTTCAATTTGTTGTTTCTTCTGTATACCACAACAAGTTGTTCCCCAGTTTAGACACTATTTCACCATTTTCCCTAATAAAATTCCAATTCTTACTAAGAACCCAATGTACAACTGCACTATCCATACTAAAACTGGCAATAAATGCAGCTGTATACTTGTAGGGGGTATACAAACAGGGTCAGTCACAGATCTCTCCTGTATTTCTTGCCCCTTAGCCAGGATAGGCACACACCATCCATCCGTTCTCTTATCACCTCTGATAACTATGCTTAAAGTCCTTCTTTTAGGTTACCACCATTCAAAAACTTATTTTTAATAAAACCACACTCTTCAATAAAAGCAAATTCTGTTACCATTCTAGGCACCCTAACATACTGGCATTTAACTATCACTTTCTTTTGATGGTATGGGTGGCTACTTGAATAGTGCAAAAGAGTGTTACAGTAGATTACAAATAAGGGAATTGTACTGGCAGCACTCGATGTGTGTGCGCATACACGCACACCCGCACATTGTGAGTACACTCACAGAAATGTGTGTGTGTACATGGGTTTACTTCAGAAGACTGAAAAACCAAAAGACTGAATCCAAAAACACTGCAAATTCAAAATATTGAATGATGGAATTTGCCCTTTTCCACTGTTGTGCAATCTTGGAGTTGGTATATATAGTTATCAGGGGTGTGGGAGTACAAAAATGTGCGCGTGCATGCACACACAAATGTGCGCATGCACACACATGTGTGTATGTGAATATATCTGCATACACACAGACAAAATATAGATATAAGGAGGCGTGTATATATACACATACAAATATATATATATATATATATAGGGATAAGCACACAAGTATGTCCATATACAAAAGCACATATTTATCTATATGCACCCATGTGTAAAGGTATGTACACACGTCTATACATGTGTGTGCACATATATGCACACACACATATATATGCATGAGCACAAGTATAGGCATGCGCACACGGATATGCATGCACGCACACACACACGGATACATGCACGCACATCAATATACTCATGCACTATACTCATGCACACACACAAGTCTATATATGCATACACACATACACACATCTATATATGCACGCATGCACACACACCTATATTTCACGGGCAGCTATATACGCACACAGACACACCAATACACGTACCCCCCATATATGCAACCATGCCTATACATGCACACACACACACCTATATACATACACACTAGTATATGCGCGTGTACACAGATACGCACGCACATCTATAAACGCATGCTTGTGCACATCTATATATGCGCAAACATCTATATGCACACACCTCTATATACACGCTCGCAAACACCTACATACACATGCACATATCTATATATGCACGTGCACACACAAACATCTATACATGCATGGATACATCTATGTATGCACGTGCACACAAACAAGTATATAAACGAGCCCACACAAACCTCTATACATGCATACGCTCACACATCTATATATGCACCCACCTATATATGTTAGTGCACTCATCAATATATACACACACATCTATAGATGCATGGACACAAACACACACTGATAACCAGATTTTGTCGCAAGGTTTGCCTCCAATTTTGCCTACCATCAGGTGAACTCATTCTGTGGTAACAGCAAACAGCTGTCATCAAGCATGTGGCAGTTTACACATTGTTTCAAGGGTACTTAGTATTAGCTGGCTGAAAAAGTACAGTTTTGTACCTACCATAAATGTAGATGTTCGAGGATTCCATTGCTGCAGTCCTTACTATTGGGTATAGTCCGCATCCAGTCGGCCCAAATACCAGAGTATAAGGCTGACGTCGGTCAGGGCGCATTAGACTGACGTCAGTACGTCAGGGTACTAATGTGCATGACCGACGTCATATCCTCAGTCTTTTCTTGCCCCAGATGTCAGAAGACCCTAAAAAGACAAGGCTCAAAATACCTGCACCAAAAATATATACAATATATACAAGACTATATACAAAAATATCAGCATGTAATCTCACCTACACAACCACCCCTAAACACAGAGGGAAGGAGGGAGGGTAAATTGGACTGCAGCAATGGAATCCTCGAACATCTACATTTATGGTAGGTACAAAACTGTACTATGTTCTTCGTTTCCCATTGCTGCAGTCCTTACTATTGGGTAGAATCCCAAAGCAGAGGTAAGGGAGGCTGGCAAATCATAAAGAAGTAGGAGCTGACAACATGCCTTGCAAAACAGCTGTGGCAAAACCAGCCCTAGACTTAGAGTAGATAGGAAGGTGATAATGCTTAGAGAAAGTATGCACTGAACTCCAAGTAGCTGCTTCCAAAATATCCTTAGTTGCCACCCCTTAGAAATGCTGTTGAAGTGGCAGTAGCCCTAGTGGAATGAGGCCTAATCCCAGCTGGAATCTCCTTGCCATGATGGGAATAACAAAATGCAATGCAAAAGCCAATCCACCTAGAAATAGTTTGTTTTGACACAGGCTTGCCCTGTGAATTCAAAGCAAAAGAAACAAACAACTGCTGAGACTGCCTAAAATCCTTAGTCCTGCTTAAATAATAACGCAATTGCCTGTGTACATCTAAAGTGTGCAAAATCTTTTCCCCTTTATTTTGGGGTCTGCATAAAACGTAGGCAAATGAATAGTTTGGTTTAAAGCCACACTAGAAACCACCTTAGGCATAAAGGAAGGATTAGTACGTAATGATACCCTATACTTATGGAAAATCAAAGAGGGCTCTACTGCCATAAGGGCCTGCAACTCAGACACCCTTCTTGCAGAAGTAATAGCCAACAGAAAAGCAGTCTTCCATGACAAGTATTTCAATTCAGCAGTAGCTGCAGGCTCAAAAGGTTGTAGAGTAAGTTTTTCCAACACAAAATTGAGATCCCAAGCAGGAGTAGGAGCTCTACGTGGGGTCTTATATTCTTTGCCCCTCTAAGAAACTGCTTGAACAAAGGATGCGAAAACAAAGGTGGGTCACAATCATAGTGAGCTGAAATTGCTGCAGCATGAATCTTAATGGAAGAGAAGGACAAACCTTTGTCCAATAACTCAGTAAGATATTGAAGAGCCACACTCAAATTAGGCTCAG
Organism: Protopterus annectens; assembly: GCF_019279795.1. Lineage (NCBI taxonomy): Eukaryota > Metazoa > Chordata > Ceratodontiformes > Protopteridae > Protopterus > Protopterus annectens. The sequence goes on along the minus strand of NC_056737.1, from coordinate 484,731,996 downwards.
AAATCTCAAATTCTTTGCTGTACTCCAAAATAAAAATCTCTTCCATTTTTCTCGTACACTCTCCTTGTACTAGGTCTTCTAGCTTCCATAATCACATTTAAAACTTGTTGAGGAAGTTGAGACCTGCTGTGTTTCAACACAGAATATGCCAGGCTGTTAGATGAAGAGAGTGAAGCTTGACATTGAGCAGATGACCGTCCTTCTGAGATAACAGATGAGGAATCAGAGGTAAAGGCCATGGAGGCTTCTTTACCAGACTCCGTAGTAGTGGGTACCAGTGTTGCGAGGCCAATCTGGAGCTATCAAAATCATCCTTGGCCTGTCTTGTCTGACCTTTAATAGTACCTTTGGAAGAAGAGGCAGAGGTGGAAAGGCATACACATGAAGGTTTTTCCAACTGAAAGACAGAGCATCCACTTTCCAAGCTGTGTGATGAAACCCCTTTGTGCAATACTTTGGCAGCTGGTGGTTTAGTGGAGAAGCGAACAGATCTATGTCTGGAGTTCCCCATGACACTGTCAATTTCTGAAATACATGAAGATCCAGTTTCCACTCGTGGGGATCCATGATTTGTCTGCTTAACACATCTGCTAAGGAGTTCTGTGCTCCTGGCAGAAACCTTGCCTGAAGAGTTAGTTGCAAGCTTAGCGCAGTCTCCCATAAAATCATTGCTTGCCTGCATAGAGGATAAGAATGTGTTCCCCTTGCTTGTTGATGTACCACATGACAGTTGTGTTGTCTGTTAGAATCAACACCTGCCCTGGAAGAAGTAACTCCTTGAAAGCCATTAATGCAAACTGGACTGCTAACATCTCCTTCATGTTGATATGTAGATGCTGTAGTCTGGCAGGCCACTTGTCTTGTATCCACTTTCCATTTAGATGAGCTCCCAAGCAATGTCCGAGGCATCTGTCGTTAAAATCTGACTTGCCTCTGGCCGGGTCACAGAGAGTCCCTTGTTTAGGTGACATTCCTGAGCCCACCACAAAAATTCTTTTGAAGGCAAGGTATTATTTGAATGACAGTGTCCAAATCCTGGCAGTGCTGTGTCCATACATTTTGAGATACCATTGTAGCTTCCTCATATGCAGTTTGGCATTGGGAAGCACCAGAATACAAGATGCCATGAACCCTAATGCTTGAAGGACTGACCTTGCAGTCAGCACGGACTGATGAGATAGTTGATGGAAGTAAAGTGATAGACTCTTTTGTTTGTCCGGGGTTAAAAGGCCATCTGGGCTGCTGTATTCAGTCTCACACCCAGAAAGCACATGTCTTGAGAGGGTACTAGACTGGACTTTATTTCGTTCACAGAATACCCTAGGCATCTTAGCACTGCTATAACATATTCCAGATGCTGTAGAAGGTCTTCCTTTTCTTGAGCCAGGATCAGGCAGTCGTCCAAGTAAGGATAGATTTGAATTCCTTGTAGCCTGAAGTAAGCTATCACTGGAGCCAGAACCTTTGTGAATACTCTGGGCAGTAGATAAGCCAAAGGGCAATGCAGAGAACTGATAATGAGAATTTCCAGCTCGGAATCGCAGATACTTCCTGCAACTTAGCCTTATAGGCACATGAAGGTAAGCTTCCTTGAGATCTAAAGTTACCATCCAGTGATCTTTGCCCAGCAGAGGTAAAAGTTGTTGTAACGTCAACATCTTGAACTTGGGAATGTCCAGATAAGTGTTGAGGAGAGATAAATCCAAAATTGGTCTCCACGTGTTCCCCTTCTTTGGTACTAGGAACAGGCGAGAATAAAATCCTAGGCCCCTTTCTGATACAGGGACTGGCTGAATGGCCCCATCTGGAGTAACTGAGAAACTTGCTTGTGAGCCTCTTTTCTTTGTGGAGGAGGAACGTCTGGCATGCCTTTGAAAGGGGCATTGTGTGGAAATAAAACCTGTAACCGTGGTGAATGATATCCAACACCCATCTGTCTTGAGTAATTAACTCCCAATTTTCTTTGAAAAGAGACAGTCTTCCTCCCAAAGGAGCTGCCAGGCGAGAATCTACTGGCAGCTGAAAAGGCAGGTCATTGGGTCTGTTTACGAAAGGACTGACCCCTGCCCTCACCAGAAGTCTGAGCAGGTGAACTCACTGATCTAGGCCTAAAAGAACCTTGAGCCCTGCCCCTACCACGTCTAGACCTACCCCTAGACTGGGAATCATAAGCAGGATATGTCCACCCCTTAGCAGGCCAATTTCTACTAAACTTGGTGGCTGCACCTGCAAAAATCTTTAACAGTTTGCATAGACTTAGCTTTGTCCTCCATTTTCTTTAAAACTGCTTCCACAGGCGATCCAAACAACACATCAGACTGTAAAGGAGCATCCAAAATCCTTGTCTTAACATGCTCAGCTAAATTCTGATCCTTCAACCAGGCATGCCTGCGAAGAACAGAACTAGTAGCAGCCACCCTCGAGGAGGCCTGTACAGCATCAAAACCACATTGCAAAGAATGCTTACCCACTTGTTCAGACACATGAACCAAATCCAGCAACTCTTTACACTCAATACCTTCCGCCAAAGCATCCACCTTAGATTTCAATTGTGAAAGGAGATAATTTTGATATTTTAGCATGTGAAACTGACAATTCAACGCTCTCATGGCTAGAGTGGAAGAAGTATACACTTTCTTTCCCCACCTATCCAAAGCCCTTGCCTCTTTATCAGTGGGAACAGGATTTTTAACCACAGAAGCTTTAACACCTTTAGGCCCCTGAGAAACAGTTTCTGGGTCCACCCTAGGACTCTTAAACAAATACTTATGAGCTTCGGGCACCCTATAATACCTATCAGGTTTAACAGGAGCAGGAGGCAAAGAGTCAGGGTTCAGGGAAGCCTCTGCAAAAACATCTTCCACCACATTCAACACAGGAGGAATAGCTAAGGGCCTATGCTGGGGTAAAAACAAGAATTCCCTGAGCCTTTTCCTGGAATCAGAGTAATCCTGGCCTTCCCATTTAAAATGCTCCCTCATGGAATGCAGAGTCTCTGAAAATGAGAAATCCTCAGGAGGAGAAGCTGTAGGAGTGGAATCATCCACATCAGAATCAGAATAAGTAGGATACTCCTGCAAGTCTTCCGCAGAAGACTCTGAAGCCTCTGAACACTGTTCAAAACTATCAAACTCCGGTTCCACCCTAGGCCTCTTATCAGGCGGGGGCATAGAACCTCTAATCATAGTAATCAAATCTTCTGCCATTTTAAGCATATGTTTCTTAGGTACAGAACCCGAAATGCTAGGAGAAGTCCCCACTGAAGCTGAACTAGGCCTACCTCTCAAAGAAGTTTTGGCAACAGAAGGAGAGGCTCTAACTACCTTGGGAAGAGAGGGAAGAACAGTTACCTGAGAAGCCCCTCAGCCTGGCCTACCTCCTGAGAAGGCACATCCTGTAACAGTAAAGTTTCTGCCTGAGACTCCATGGAAACTCCTGGCAAAACCTCTGGCTCCACTGAGCCTTCTAAAGAACCGACGTCCGGGACTGCCGGTTCATCAACCCTAGGCTTCGCTGTTTTGTCCTTGCGCTTCTTGGAAGCGGGCCGGAGCATCCAACGGCATTTTATAATTGCAACGCTTCCCAAACACTAACCTGGCACAGTCTAACCTCCTCTTAATAGTGCGTTTGTTAAACCTAGCACAAGAGCGGCAACCAACAACGTCGTGCTCAGGCCCTAAACAAGGTATACACAAGGTATGGTAATCCCTATGAGGTATCTGTTTCCCACAAGAAATACAGTTATTCACTTTTTCTGACATCCGGTTAAATACTGAGGCAAGAAAAAACCAAAATGTTCCCCAACGGGGTACTTAGCCAACTCTGTTTCGGTCTGAAACTCCGGTTTCGGAAATATTTCAGAACGCCAACCTGCACTCGCAAAACTGCTTCTGCATCGGACCATGCGGCAAAAAAGACTGAGGATATGACGTCGGTCATGCGCATTAGTACCCTGACATACTGACGTCAGTCTAATGCGCCCTGACCGACGTCAGCCTTATACTCTGGTATTCGGGCCGACTGGATGCGGACTATACCCAATAGTAAGGACTGCAGCAATGGGAAACGAAGAACATCTTGGGCAGAGACAGTGCTGAAAAGTCTTGTGAAGGTATGGAATTTGACCTTTTGCAATATGTAAGGACAGGGGTGAGGTATGATATATAAACAGACAAATGCAACACACTCTGGTAGCTGCACGATACCCAGGGTGGCAATGAAAACCATTTACAAGACAATACAATTCTGTACGACACACTGCAATACAGTACAACCCAGTGCAGCTCAATGTAGTATATCCAAGCACAGGACTGTATCAGCTATATGACATATAAAAGGAAAGTTAATCTGTGCAAAGAGAGTAATGCAGTATAATCTAACAATACAGTATATGTATGATATATAAGGAGATGGTGAAAACAGTTACAATACAAACCAGTGTAGGCCTGTGCAGTATAGCACAATGCAGTACAATATGATGTGCTACACTAATATAGATCAATATAGTAAAACCTAATACAGCTCAGTACAGTAAAGCACAGTGCAGTACGGTATTAAAAGGTTTATCTTGAACAGTAAGCAAGGCTGTCACAGCACAACAAACCAAGTGCAGTTCAACAGAGTAACACTAAGAGTGCCAAAGCAGCAGGTAGAATATAACAACGTGGTGATTAATCCAGTGCCAGTTTATCCATGTAGACCTGAAAAGCAGGAACAGAGGGGAGAAGAGGCTTTATCCTTATCATAGATAACTGGCCTCTGATTCCTCAAATTCTTCATGGGACCCTCAGTGGGACGGAGTCCTCTGACTCTAAGAAGCTCCAGAAAAGTCAAACAGCATGCACTGGGTGCAGTGTGTGTTGTGTCAAACATATACTGAGTGCTAAGAAACAAGGTCTGACACTCAGGAGTGTGCCTGCAAACTATGGCAGAGACCTGAAAGGCCTGCACCAGGCCAAGTGCTGGGATTAGGACATGTACTCTACGGTTACTTTTCTGCTGCCACAATTGGAGGTCTCAACAGACCTTAAACATCTGCCCAAAAATCTAAGAAGTGAATATTGAGCTCTGGCAAAAAAAAAAAAAAAAAAGTCTCAAAGGACCTCCCTCCTAATTAATCCATCAACCCCCCGATGGGTTTGAAGAAACCTGAAGAGAGTATAACAAATCCCTTGTGGAGTATTTCAAGGGATCATTTCCCACATTAAAACCAGTTGCAAGCATGCTTTGGCTAAAGCAACTAGTGTCTGGGTGCAATCTACACCTCAGGTCACACACACACACACACACACACACACACACACACACACACACACACACACACACAAAGGAGGGAAACAAGGGGTACAACTGGTCCAATCCATTCAACATCTGTGGATGCAAAGACATGGCTGAATGCGCAAGCCCTTGGTAAATCAGGATGAGCTTATATCTGAGGAATACTGGGCCATTTTAGCAATAACCACAGCTCTAGTAGTTCTCAGAGAACTGGGACAGAACATGGAGACTTTCACATCATACCCCATACACAAGAATCCTTTAACTACTACCATACCCCTGTCCTCCTTCACCCAAGCAGTAAATGCAGTGTTAAGTCTTGGTTCCTTACCCAATCACCACAATAAGATTTCAAGTTTAGCATTAGTCACTGATCTCAAACTTTTTACTAAAGATCATTAACTGTGCCAGTGTCGGCAGAACTATGAAGTAGAGACATGTACTCTTATCCTGCTATGGTATACAATATTGTGGAATGGGCCATTTTATGATGTATTTTCTCCCCAAGCATGCGAGTTTCAGAAAAAAAAATATCTTATGTGCTTCTCTATTATTTATTCTGTATCCCTCTAAGGTACCATTTTATTTATATATTTAAATATTCACCTTTAAAATTTAATCAGCATAACACATTACTTCCCCAAGTCCATGCAAATTTTACACCTTAATACTTTTGTGATTCCCATTTTTTCATATGTTTCTCACCTTCTGCCTGCCAATCAAACTAACCCCTACCACACTCAAAGCCATTTGTTACCTAGAGGTGAGATGTTCCACAAGGGTGAGAATCTTCCTGAGGAGCTGTCATTCAGGCAGACGTCAAAGGTTTTGTGCTCCAACCAGCTTTCTGGCAATGACGCTACATTTTTCTGAATGGCCTAAAGTACAGTTTTGTACCTACCATAAATGTAGATGTCGATAGATATGCAACTGCAGTCCTTACATATGGGTTGTCCTGCCTCAGGAAGCCCTCGGTCGGCCGGATTCCAAAGTCTGGGTCCGACGTCGGCTGATGTCGCCTCCTCCCCGACGTCAGAGCGGCAGGGGTATAAAAGTATCAGCAGACGCCATCTTCTTCAGTGTTTCTTGCCCCAGATGCCAGGTGCCCTCCAAGGAAGGCTAAAATTAGAACTGGATAAAAAAATTCCAGACATACACAATAGCAATAAACAGATACACCATAACAGATATCCCCAGCTAAGTATAAAAGGAGGAAAGTGGACCCAATGCACAGAGGGGAAGGAGGGAGGGAAAACCTGACTGCAGTTGCATATCTATCGGACATCTACATTTATGGTAGGTACAAAACTGTACTATGTCCTTCAAGAATGCAACTGCAGTCCTTACATATGGGTTGAATACCATAGCCAAGCTGGGGGTGGTAGGCTCTAAGATAAAGATGGTGTAGCCAAAATGCCCTGCAGGACTGCCGAAGCAAAGCCTGCTCAGGATCTGGAATATAAAGGAAGGTTGTAGTGCTTGGAAAATGTATGCACGGAGCTCCATGTAGCAGCTTCTAGAATGTCCTTTGTAGCCACCCCTCTTAGGAAGGCTGTGGAGGTGGCTGTAGCTCTGGTGGAGTATGGTCTGACATTGGCTGGCACACCCTTTCCATGGTAGGAATAACAAAATCTGATGCAATGTCCAATCCATTTTGAAATTGTTTGTTTGGAAATTGCTTTTCCTTGTACTCCAGGAGCGTAAGCTACAAACAGTTGGTCAGACTTTCTGTTGGCCTTTGTTCTGTCCAAGTAGTAGCGCAGTTGTCTGTGAATGTCCAAAGTGTGCAGCAGCTTTTCCCCTTTATTTTGAGGATTGGGGAAGAAAGTAGGCAGGTGAACTGCTTGATTTAAAGACACCCTGGATATCACTTTTGGCATAAAAGAAGGATTGGTTCTTAAAGAAACCCTGTCCTGATGAAAAATGAGGAATGGAGGTACTGCCATGAGGGCCTGTATCTCCGAAACTCTCCTTGCTGATTTTATTGCCAACAGGAAAACTGTTTTCCAGGAAAGAAATTGTAAGTCTGCAGATGCTGCTGGCTCAAAGGGAGGAAGCGTTAATTTTTCCAACACGAAATTGAGGTCCCATGCAGGCACTGGAGGTTTTCTGGGAGGCTTGATATTCTTTACCCCTCTTAGAAATTGTCTTAGCAAAGGATGTGAGAACACAGGAGGATCGGTGTTGTATCTTGCTGAAGCGTGTATTTTTATGGAAGAATATGAAAGTCCATTATGCAGCATGTCTGCCAAGTATTCCAATATCTGTGGAATGCTCATTACTGATGCATCCTGTCCCTTGTTGGTATTCCAGATGCTGAATCTCTTCCATTTGGCCGAATAAGCTTTTCTGGTGGAAGGTCTGCATGCTTCCAATAATATCTGTTGAACTTCCTTAGAGAAAGAGATATGTGGAGAAATCATGGGACCCTCCAAGCTGTCAGCCGCAGAGTTTGCAGGTTTGGATGAACTGTCCTGTAATTGTGCTGAGTCAAGAGTGGAGACCATAGAGGCAGGGTCCACGGTTTGGTGCAAGTTATGCTCCTTAGTAGTGGATACCAGTGCTGTCTTGGCCAATCTGGAGCTATTAAGATGCCTTTCGGTTGCTCTGCTTTGATCTTCAGTAACACCTTGGTCATCAATGGTAGAGGTGGGAATGCATAGATTTTTAGAGAGTTCCAGCTGAATGAGAGAGCATCTATTTTCCAGGCTTGTGGATGATGTGACCTCATGCAGAACTTTTTCAGAAGATGATTGAGGTGGGAGGCAAAGAGGTCTACGTCCGGCCTCCCCCATGCAGAAGTTATTTGTGCAAAAATGTCTGGATGCAACATCCATTTGTGTGGATCCAGGATGTTTCTGCTTAGACTGTCTGCTAGAACATTGTCCCTGCCCGGAACAAACTGGGATTGTAGCTGTATGTTCAGTTTCAGGGATATTTCCCAAAGAGTCATTGTTAGTCTGCAAAGGGGGTAAGAATGAGTACCTCCCTGCTTGTTTATGTACCACATAACAGTGGTGTTGTCTGTCCTTATTAGTAGGTGACCTTGCTGAAGATATTTTCCGAAAGCCTCGACTGCATGCATTACTGCTAACATCTCTTTTTGATTGATGTGCAGATGTACTTCCTGGGGAGTCCATTGCCCTTGAATACATCTGCCCTCCATGTGCGCCCCCCATCCATGGTCTGAGGCGTCTGTTGTAATGGTTTGGCTTGTTTGAGGCTTGTTGAAAGGCATACCTTTGTTTAACTGGCTTGCTTGGGCCCACCACAAAAATTCCCTTTGTAGACATGGGATGAGTGGGATAATTGCTTCTAAGTTGTGGCTGTGTTGAGACCATAAACTTTTTATGTACCATTGTAGTTTTCTCATGTGTAGTCTTGCCAGTGGAATCAGTAGAATGCAAGATGCCATGAAACCCAGGGCCTGCAGTATTTTCCTTGCAGTCATCTGGGTGAGCTTTGCTAGGCTTTTGAAGTAATGTGGTAGTTGTTCTTGCTTCTCTTCTGTGAGGTAAGCCATTTGAGATTCTGTGTCTAGTTTGGCTCCTAGAAAAGTTATTTGTTGGGATGGCAGTAGTCTTGATTTTTGTAAGTTGACTGTGTATCCCAAAGCCTGTAGTAAGTGAATGACATAATTCAAGTTTTTTGTCAAGGCTTGCTTGCTGTCCACTTCTATAAGGCAGTCGTCCAGGTAAGGGTATATTTGTATCCCCTGGAGTCTGCAATGTGGAATTACTGATGCCAGGCATTTCGTGAATACTCTGGCCGCAGTAGATAAGCCAAAGGGCAATGCTGAGAATTGATAATGCTCTGACCCTGCAAGAAATCTGAGGTATCTTCTGCAACTGTGTCTGACTGGGACATGCACGTAGGCCTCCTTGAGGTCCAGAGTAACCAGCCAAGACCCCTTGCCCAGCATGGGAAGGAGTTGCTGCAGCGTCAGCATTTTGAATTTTGGTACAATGAGAAAGGTGTTTAGAGCGGACAAGTCCAGTATAGGTCTCCATTGCTTTTCTTTTCTTGGAACAAGGAACAGTCTTGAGTAAAATCCCTGGCCTTGTTCCTGAGGAGGAACCTTTTCTATTGCTTTGATTTGTTTCAGCTTTGAAATTTGTTCGAATGCCTCTGCCCTTTGATTTTGTGGCAAATTTGGCATGCCTTGTCTTGTTGGTAACGTATGGAAGTAGAACCTGTAGCCTTGGTCTATTATGTCCAGAATCCATTTGCCCTTTGTTAAAATGTGCCAGTTTTCTGAAAATAAGGTTAATTTTCTGCCTAAAGGTGCTTCTCTTTGAGCCTTGGTCGGCGGTGTCAAAGGCAAGTCATTGTGATTATCCGTGTGGGGCAGGGGAAGCCCCCACGCCACCTCTCTGATTAGTCGGTTGCCATTGGCGTCCCCGGTAGGAGCCTCTGTATTGCCCTCTTCCTCGGCCACGCCTGTTTTTTCCCCTTTGAAATTTGTCAGTGTCCGGAAAGGACCAATTCTTAGAAGGCCAATTCCTGCTGAACCTAGGAGGCTGAACCTGGAGGAAATTCTTGACTGTTTGCACTGATTTAGCCTTTTCCTCAATTGACTTCAACACATCCTGAGCATTAGTACCAAACAGCTTGTGCTTTTCCAGAGGTGCATCTAGAAGCTTTGCTTTAACATGATCTGGTAATGGCTGTTCTTTTAACCATGCATGTCTACGTATGACGGCCCCTGTCATAGCTGCCCTACATGAAGCTTCCAATGCATCATATCCACACAAGAAAATGGTTGCTAACCTGCTGTGTGTTGTGAACCACATCCTGTAAGGCCTTCCTATCTAAAGGCTCAGTGGAGGCTAACTTTTTCTGCAAATCATCCATCAAGAAATCCTGATACTGAAACATATGAAAAAGGCAATTGAGGGCTCTCATAGTCAGTGTGGTTGAGGTATAAACTTTTTTGCCCCACCTCTCCAGGGACCTAGCTTCCCTGTCTGAGGGCAAGGGATTCTTGGCCGTGGATGTAGTCACCCCTTTTGGCCCCTGGGAAATTGTTTCTAGATCAACAGCATGGGCCTTAAAGAAATGTTTATGAGTTTCAGGAACCCTGTAGTATCTGTCCGGCTTGACAGGAGCAGGAGGGAGAGAATCAGGAGAAGCACTCGAATCTGAGTACACATCATCCAGAACATCAAGCACTGGAGGAATAGCTAAAGGCCTGTGTTGTGGTAGCTTAAGGAAGATACGAAGCCGCTTCCTGGAATCGGAGTATTCCTGGCCTTGCCACTGAAAGTGCTCCCTCATGGAGTGAAGAACTTCCCCAAAAGAAATATCCTCAGGAGGGGAGGCAGAGGGGATAGAATCCTCCGCATCAGAATCCTCGTAGGCCTGAAAGGACTCTTCCTGGGTATCTGAGTGATCAGAGTCACCAGAGGCTTCATCTGAAGAAAGGGTGTCAGTATGCTCAACCCTGGGCCTTTTATCAGAAGGTGGCTGAGATCCTATTTCAGGATGGGCCTGGGAGCCTCTGATTAAGGAAATTAAATCTGCAGCTAAAGACATGATTTGTTTATCAGTAGGGGGCTGAGGCAGAGCTTTTGGAGGGTGAGACTTAGCCTGGCTAGCAGCCTTAGCACATGTGTAGGCCTTGATAGACAGACATAGGGGGCCTAGCTGCCCCACGTGCTGGAGTAACCTTGTCCACTGGTATGGTCTCCGGTAAATCCTGGGCTTCAGAATCTGGAGGAAAATCAACCACCGGCACCGGTGCAGGCTCCGGGGCCGGAGTGATCGGTAAAGCGGTGTCGTCGGTCCAGAGTGGTGGAAGAACCGCCTCAGAGGAGACCGATGCACTCGAGGTAATTTTTGGCGTGGAGTCGGTGGAAGTCGCGGGCCGAGGATGTCGGTCCCTGTCCTTCCGTTTTTTGGAAATATGAGTTGTCAGTTGTTCCGACGGCATGGTATAGGAGAATTTGTCGCCAAAAAAGTCTTCAGCAAACTCTGCCCGGCGCCTGAGTGTGCGCTTATTGAAACAAGCAGAGGCGGCACAGGCCGAGACTTCGTGGTCTGGGCCAAGGCAGGGGAGGCAGTAAGAATGGAAATCCTTATGAGGTATTTGTTTACCACAAGACAAACAATTATTAACTTTTTCAGTTTTTTCTGACATCGGCTGAGGCAAGAAAAAGATCCCCAACAGGGTACTTAGCTTTTTTGATGACTTCGGATACGAAAAACACAGGAGCTGACCGACCGGCACTTGCGAACTGCTTCTGCTTCGGGCACCGCACGGCAAGAAAGACTGAAGAAGATGGCATCGGCTGATACTTTTATACCCCTGCCACTCTAACGTCGGGGAGGAGGCGACATCAGCCGACATCGGACCCAGACTTTGGAATCCGTCCGACCGAGGGCTGCCTGAGGCAGGACAACCCATATGTAAGGACTGCAGTTGCATTCTTGAAGGACATCCCCCTACCCCTGGGCAATGATGTCATCACAGAGATTGCCTATCACACCATGTCAATTTGAGTGTGCTCCTCTATGCCACGAGGGGCTAGGTGGTAATTCCCCTGGTATCCCTGCCTTGATCGCGAGCCTTACAACACAATCCCTGACTTCCAGTAGTGACAGTCTCAGGGGTGGCCTAGACGAGATGGGACCCTTCCCCTCTCCCCAAGATGGGTGCACAAATCCTCTCAGCTTGTGCAGATAAGCACCCAAGTGGCTACTCAAACTTAGATCACATGGATCACAGTCAGGCCTTCATCTATCTTTACCATAGTTTAGTTTACTGCTCACTGCAATTTAAACCGGCAAGATAACAAGCATACAGCTGAAGTCTTCTAAATCTTGTTCCAGGGTGAATCTGGAAGGGGCTATTTTACAGTGCACTATTCTTAATAGAACTATTAAAACTAAAATATGAATCCTAATTCATAACATGCATGCTAAGTATAACTCCCAAATATATTTAAAAGCATACATGTATAAAATAGCACTTTAGAAGGACACAAATCAGAATTAAATTCTGGTCTCTGTTAGACAATCTTATTACAGAAAGACCAAAGAGCCTAACAAGTAGCATCAAAAACTCAACTGATAACTTTCCAATATCCTGCTCTCAAGTATTAAACTGCAGGGCTAATAAAGTGCACAAGCCTGTAACAACTATAGAAAGTCTACATACCAAGATGGAATACTACTAATAATCTCAATCAATTTAGAAATTTCCTTTAAAGCACCATGAAATCACAATTGCCAATTTTTTAGGGAAATCTGCAAACCTTGTTTTATTTCCAAATTACTCTTACAAGAAAAAGCTTTCGCTCTGACCCTTAACACACACACACAAAGTCCCCATTACCAGCACTGAAGTATCTTGCCTTATTTCGAACCGCAATCGCTGGTGCTTGTACATCTTTAGTGGGAGGCTCCACTGTACGGTATGGAAGGAAGATAATAAATCCCAAGAACTTTCCCAACAATCTTGCTGTCATCAGTACAGAACAAAACTGTTCTTTCTGATCCTAGAAAATAAAAAAGACATTTAAATGAATTCAAATAATGAAATCGCACATTTTGCAGTTCTGATATTTTTTGATATTCAGACAATATTACAAATATTTTTGTATTATCTGGCTTTAGACATTGTACTTGTAAACTAATGTGCATTTTTTTACCTTAGTACAACTATCTTAAACTGCATAATGCTTAATGAATTGAGAATGCTTCCACTAGGTTAATGGCTTTGCTTAAAAATGAATTAAAAAGGGGGTTTTAAAGTACATATACTGAATGCATTTAATTTTTTTTCCCTGTCTTTTTTTCACTCAAAGCTGCACTAATCTTATACATTTTATGCTGGAACAGAACAATGTTTTTGTGTATTCAAGAAAAAGTGATGCATTGCCTAACAAACTGGTACACCAATATCCAAAAATATGTACAAATATGGACAATGTACTATACAAAGGACGGTGTGTGTGTTAAAAGGCAATGAGCTACGTTTCATGAGGCTTTCAAATGAAGAAAGTTGAGACTTTCATATAAAAAGTGTGGTCTTTGACTTCTGATTTGTGAATTATACATTTTGTACATCAGCTAAAACCCTGTCTACCACCATATTGCTTTTTTCAGGCAATGACAGTTTTCCAAAAGCTTCTAGCATAAAACAGAATCTGGATAACCAAGATATTGTTGCTCAGTGCTATGAGCCTGAACAAAAAACTCAACTCCTGTAAAGATCATTACCCTGGAAAACACTGACATATGCACTGTCAGAGACCTGAGTCAAGACCAATGACTGCATAGCAAAAATTCAGGGTTTCAATGCATACCACACATTCAGGCATTAAAGGCAGAGGTTTATTCATATTCTTAAAAAAAAAAATAGTTCCAGACCCGTTTGGCAAAATAATGGCCTGCAACTCCTCCATATCCAACTTACTAATAAAACCCCTAATCATATTCATAACTAACCAGGAATACTCTCTCTGCCTCCCCTCAGTCCATTTCTCCTACCCAACCAGGATGAACTACCTATGTAGTAAGCCTAAAAAACATTCTCACAGGAGACTTTAATCACCCCTCCCACTAAAAGGGAGACTTGCACATCCCCAAACATATATTCCTAAAAATTTCTGGACTTCAATTAACTAATCTGCACCCCAACCGGAACAATAAAATCCTGGCCTCAATCCTTACCTGAAGTTATTCCTTACCAATATGAGACTGCTTTACTCTTGGCCAATTGCAGCTTCTTCCCTGGTCAAAGTAGACCACAAAATCAGTCACATTCACATTAAGGCACAAATCAAAAGCACATGTGAGTATACCTCAGTATTCAGAGATTATGCCAAGTCTAACCTACTAAAACTAAATGATGACCTGACTAAATTCAAAGCCCCTTCCATCCTGACAGCCCCAATGCTTATGCAAAGTTATTTACTGTCAAATTCTATGTACACAAATAGCTGCATACATTCACAGATGTATCTGTCCCCCTCTCAGATGTTAATACAGATCCAGATTTAAAAATTAACCCATATAGTGGAACCACAATATAAACAAGCTGTATAATAGCAGAAAAAAAAAAAGCTAATACACACAAGGTGCCAAAAACACTTTTGTTAAACTTAAGGAACTCCAGACCATTATACATCAACCACAGCCAGATATGACAATCCGCCCAGGCAAAGGATAACTACAAATCCTTCTTTGGGTATGTTAGAAATCACAGAAACAATGCCTCACACTGTGAAGAGCTATTAGCAAAGGATATCACAAACTCTGACCCACAGGACATATCCAATATTCAAGCAGACAAACTTGGTTCAGACTTCACACCCCCTCCATTCTTCGATCACATATCCTCATCTACAACCCCACAAAGCTCCCAAGAGCAAGTCTTCAAGACACTAACTCTAGGCCAAGAACATTACTTCTACAGGACAAGCTAACATAAGATGCTTACTGGTTAGCCTGAAATATGACTTAACAGACACCCTACAGATGTTCAACATCAGTCTACAGCACAGGTTTTGTACCTAGTGAATTAAGAGCAGCAACAGTCATCCCCTTGCACAAAGGTGGGATATCAATGGACCTGGATAATTAAATTTTCTTAGACTGAGGATAATCCTGGGCTTCCTAATGGAATTGCTCTACTTTTGTGGAAACACTCCATAAAATGAGGAAGTCCTCAGGTGGTGAGGCTGAGGCAAGGATGCCCTCACAGTCAGCATCAGCATATGACCCTGTAACTGGTCTACATAAGCCAACTCATCCTCATCTGAATCATAAAAATCTGAGGATTCCTAGTGGGGGAATCCCTCCTTCCTTTTCCTGAAACAGATTCTGTAGGGGCAGGATGTCTAGTAGAATTATACTGTCTGGAAGCTACAATCTGAAGCAAATCCTCAGCTAGTTTTAGTAGGTCCGGCTGATAAACCTGTGGGGATTATGAGCCTGAAACCTAATCATGCCAGAAAGAGCCCTTTAAGGTTTGCGTTGGGCTTGATTCTGGGTGTGGCATTTTAAGTACTAGGACCAGGACATGGACACAGGCTAGTAAATGCAACCTGCAAATGGTCAGCCTACAATCCCTTGGAATTTTTCATGATTCCACCCTCCCCTATCTGATGACCTAACATGGGAGTCAGAAGCCATGGCCTACACAGTGACCGCAGAATCAAACTATAATCCTTGTCTTTCAGCTTGTGCACATGTAGATGAGCCAGGAGGTATGTCAGACTCAAAAGGGTACTACAGTGGTTTCAGACACTACCTCAATCAAAAGGGAGTGCAAAGGCATCTCCTGTCCTCTGACGATCACAAGTCTGGGGGGACTGAACAATGGTAAAGCTGTGTCATCTGCCACTCTCGTAAGTTTCTGGGTCAAAAACAGAAAAAAGGCGGATAGCATAGTGTGTGAAGATCCACAACTCCTTTTTGCCTTTTCAATATACTTTGCAAGGGATTCAGCCCTATGATGGATTGTGAGATTGCTAAAATGAGCACAATGGGGACAACTAGGAATTTCGTGCTCCAGCCCAAAGCAAGGGCAAAGGGAATGAAAGTCCATATGTGGAATCTGTTTTCCACAACCAAGATAAGTATCTGTCCTATAACTCATCTAATAAAACAGAGAAAGAAGAAAAAAATAAAGGTTCCCGACAAGGCACTTAGCTTTAAGATGCACACTGGTCTTCAGAATGACTAATGCAGTCTATGAATACAGATGTTTCGAGCTCCAGTGGCAAGAATGAGCTGCAAGATGGTGCTGGCTGGCTACCCTTATACGCAGACATCCTGATGTCAGGTGCAGGGCATCCACCAGCCCCCAGGAAGAGGTAGTTAAATCTTTAGTATTAGGGCCAATCAAGGGCTACTTCAGCAAGAACAACCCATACGTTTTTACTGCAACAGTCTGGGACAAAGGGAGTCACCACAATAATCTTTGCTGAATCCTTCTGAGTCTTTATAAGTAGCCTGGACATCAATGGAAAGGGTAGAAAAGCATTCAGGAACATTCCTGTCCAAAGAAAAGAAAAGGCATCTGCTTTTCGCAGAGTCCTGGAACAAATTTTCCCAGTTGGAGACAAAAATTCTACCTGAAGTCCCTAAAGACCCCCCGACTCAGTTTCCATTTATGATGGTCTGCCCTAGTCCTCCTCAGCTTATGAGCCACGCAGTTTTGCTCTGACTGTAAGATGCCTGTAGACTGAGACTGTACTGTCAGGCTACATCCTGTGCTAAACATGGCTAGTCTGCAAAGGGGCAAGATCTGGTTCTCCCTTGCTTATGTACCACATCACTGTGCTGCTGAATGCAAACATTTCAAGAGGTCCAGGGGACCACAGCTGATTCACAGAGTTGACAGCATTTTAAGAGCTAGCATCGCTTATGTTTGTGTGTTCTTATCTGCTTTTTGCCCCCAAGACCTTGCACTTTTATAAGCATCAACATTATTCCACAAGCAAGTGTCGGTGGTAAATGAGCTGTAGAGGAGAATGGGATACCTGGATTCTGAGAAATCTGATGTCTCCACAAAATGATTTCTCTTTTCACATATCCCAGAACTTGAATTTGAAAAGACAATGGGCATTGATGCTGGGAACAAAGAGATTTCAGATACAACTGTATCTTTCTCATTTGGAGTCTTGCAAGAGATAACAGGAAAATCATGGATGCCATGGGACCCAGAATCTTGAATACTCCCTTGCCCAGACTGAAGTCTGGAGGGCAGTCTGAATGATTTGTTGAGCTGGTATACAGGGTCTGAATTGCCTAGACACTGTAAGACCTTGTTAGGTTTAATTATACTGCCTGCCAAAAAAGCAATTACTAAAAAATGGAAATCTAAGTTTAAGCCAACTGTATTTCAAGTACTAGATATTACAACAGAAATAAAGAACTGGAAGAGGGTGCTTTAGAAAAGGGTAGGAAAAAATTACATAGGAAAAATGGAAAACTGTGGGAATAGATGCAGAATGATGTTTCTGGTGAGAGTTAAGGGAAGGCAGGGATCAACTAATGTATGAAATATTGGATTGATGATAGTTATACAAAAAATGTGATGTATAATGTTTGTGATGTATAATGTTTGTTAACTAGGAACATGTTAATATGTTCGTCCTCTTTAATATGCATGTGTTTGCCAGTGTCTTGAGTGATAATTCAACAAAGGTATTTAAAAAAAAAAAAAAAAAAAAAAAAGATCAGAGTTTTGCCAGCCTCAAATATATGCATTGAAGATCTATCATGTCTCTCTGGATCTCCCCAAGAGAAGAGTGGTTAAGATTGGTCACCTCTGCTAAGGCAACCATGATACTGTATTTAGTTTGGAAGATTCTGAGGGCTCCAAGTCACATTGTGAATTCTGGCACCTGACAAGCAGTTGTCACCTCTACCTAATTCAACCCAGTGAGGGTAAAAACTTTATGTTAACTACACCTGCTAAGTAGAACTTTTCCATGTAAAGCTGCAGGTTTTGGCAGCCTTATGGGTGTCGACCTGCAATACTGGCTACGTTTTCCAGAGTGTGGTGAGGATGTAGCTGTGGATCCACAGCATGTATATGACAGTAAGGAGCTTCACATAAAGATTTAGTAACCTCAGTATAAGTTGGCCTAATGTTGGAATCATATAGGGTACAACTAGGATGTTTACCAATACTAGTAGATAGCAAAAGGTTGGCCTTCAGTTTCATAAATATTTGTACCGTTCACAGACAGTATCTCTACTTGCTAAGAGTAATGGATTACCAGAAAGCACAAAGCAGTTACTGCTTCTCTCTACTGAAATGTTGGGAGGCAAAAAGCACCGTGCACATCCCCCTGAACTTCTATATATCAACTCAGAGATTGACAAACCTCAGAGAAATGAGAATATTCTGAGAAATGACAATTTTGTACTTAGTTTATGTAAATCTAGATGCCTGATCATTCCAGCTCCACATTTTGGGCATTGGCGTTGTGAAACACATTTTTAATAGTTGCCAGTTGAAATACTGTCTTAAGGTGCCAAGTGCAAGTAGGCTGGTCAAACAAGGAACTAGAACAGGCAGAATTCAAAAGGATTATGTAATATTAATTTAATAGGTAAAGTTTTAATTGAGGTAATTAATGGATTATAATACAATAAAGGAGTTAGGACAACTGGGTGTACAAATCAAACAGCAGCAACAAGTAGGGCACTAGGAATATTAAGTGCTATGAGGACAGTAATAGTGATTCAGCTAATAACGGTACAAGATTACTGACAGTGACATACCAACATAAAATAAATGCAAAACAAAGCAAAAATATGGTCAACACACTAAAAATCACTGTGACTTGTTGTTATCCATGGTTGCAGTCTGTTTTGTTTCTGTTAGCCACACAGGCTATGTACAGTTTGCTTAGTTTCTGTTAATCAACTGCATAAGCAAAGTGTTTTAGATACAATACAGGTAAAACAGCAGTAATGGCTACTTATAATAAAGCTAGGAAAACCAATGGCTGTAGACAGAATATGTTTTTTTTTAATTTCTCCAAGTTTTTTGGGTTAATAATACCATGAAGGGAATGGACCACATTCCTAAGTCAAAGTACAATTGAAGTTCATGAAATTAGTATTGTTTCAATCTTTGATGTCAGCCAGAAGTGTTCTTCGCAGCAACCGTTGTGTGCCCAGTAATGACTCCTCCTGCAATTCGCATGGGGTAACATGTATTAGTAACATTTCTAAATATGATTGTAGATTCTTTTTTATAAGACCCATTGCTCCTACTTTTATTGGAACTGTCTGGTTATCTTTCTTCCAAATTGCTCTTGTTTCTGCCTGCAGATCCTGATAATTTATGACTTTGTGTCTCTCTCTATGCAAGACACTGTAGTCACTGGGTGTGGCAATTTCAATGATCAGTACTACTTTTGTCTTCTTTTCATGGACCACTATATCCAGTTTTCTAGCATCAATCTTTTGAACTGTTGGTAATCGGTGATCCCATGTGATGTAGACGTCATAATTTTCTATTATGCTTTGCGGCTCATGCTTCCAGTGTTTTCAGCCACTTCAATACCATAACATTTGCATAATATGCTCAGTAAGACTACAGCAATGTAAAGTGAACCATAACTATGCTGGCTAGACAACCAGTTAGCCTAGTAAAAATTCAAGTACAATACACGAGTTGAAATAACTTGAGGATTGACCACTATTAAAAGTATTATTAGAAGTATTGTCAAGCAGATTATGAACTCTACAGATTAAGCAAACAATAGCTCATATAGCAATGTCGGCATCACAAATCAACAAAAACTTCAGAAAGAGGGGTTATAAACTGTGGACTATAGCAAGTCAAGCAAACTAGTACATCTACAAAGCAGCTTCAGCTAAACAGGCAATCACTAACTCAGCAGGTGAAACAATGCTACAATTAAAGTACTGTAATTCAAAGAAATACTGATGTATGACAAAAAGAACAAACAGTATTTGCCAGTTAAAGATAAATCTGAAGAAACCAATGAAGCAAGCAAGGTAAAGAAAAATTCAGCTAGAATAATTCAGCTAGAATACTAAGTAACAGGAACATTTAGCAACATTTTAAGCATACAAATATAATTATTGTCAGTACAGCAAAATAGTTAACACACAGGATCAGAATACTGAACACAACAGAGCAATTTAATCAGAGTACAGACCAGCAGTGTAAACACTGGGACCAATTTAACACAGTCAGAAAAATGCAAAAGAAAAATGTGCCATGAGCACTTTAACAAAGTAAAGTAGAATTTAAGTCAATACTCATTTAAGTATTGTATGTAGAATCAGAGGTCAAACAAGAAAAAATTAAATACTGTCATGTTATCTTGGAGGCAGACTGCTACACAACTGTCGTACCTATACAGAGAGAGAGAGAGAGAGAGAGACATTAGCTTGATAAAGAAAACACAGATGTGATGCAGTATCTTTTACTGGACCAAAATGTTGTTGTATCTTTCGGCTTTTCCCGGTTACGGGTCGCCACAGCGGAACTCCAGTCCGCTAATAATTGGCAGTAAATTTTTACGTGCCGAATTGCCAGGCCTGACGCACAACCTTCAACAAAGGTACGCCCATTCATGGATGTCTCCACACAGAAGACACTTTAGCTGAGAATCGAACAGGACAACGTCTTACTGTGGGGCGACAACGCTACCGCAGCACCACCAGCGCAGTTACTGGACCAAAATAAGTTTTGCAATTAATCGAGTTGGCATGATTTCATCAGTATTTGCATCATGTCTACATTCAAGTGTCTTTATGTTTTCTATCAATAGACCAACAGTTTTTCTATACCTGGACACTAGAGGATATGGAAAGAGATAAGGACTTATCAGTTGACCACTACTGCAGAAGTAGACCTATTTAAGGCATCTCTGGTAATACAAAAATGAATCTGCACTACTGCATGTAATGAAGCTATGATCTCAAATGCTTGAAGAGTTCATAGTAGTTCTTTCTCCTCTCCTTGTCTGGAGTTACTCAAGACAGCACAGGATTCAGCAGTCCCAGAAGACTACAGCACTAAGCTGCACTGTTATCAGCGTGCAGCTAAATGTTTGATTTCTGCTTTGGTTGGAAACTATCAGCAAACTCACTCAGCAACAACCCACAACAGAAATGCCCAGGGCAAGACAGTTAATGCTCAAAGTCTCACTAAGAGCAATGAGCAAGCACAATCGAAATCCAAGACGCATCTAAGCAGGTCCCAGTCGTCCTCTCGGGCATTTCTCCAGTCACAAATGTCAAAAAGTTGTGCATTTTCTTTCAATTCTTGTCTTTTCTGGTGTTATGCAAGGTCAGGCAATGTTTAGCAGCCCATAAGTGTGTGTAGTGCTACTGTTATCAATACATACCAGAATGGTGCCAGCTCAAGCCAAAGCAGGAATCAGCCAGTCAGTAATCTTACTCAGGAATGGCCAATCAAGAAGTTAATGCTCCTTCTCTCAATTCCAACTTGGATGCAAGTATACAGGCTCTATAGTTACCACAGACATTCTTTCAGATCCCCGATGTTAAAGTAGTTGACTGCAATTCTCCTTTCAACTCTGTCTTGTCTGGGGTTGCGCAAGTTAGCACATTCAGCAGCGCAGAAGAATAAAACACTGAACCATGCTAACGCTCTCAACATACAGTAGAAGGGCTCCCACTGAAGTATAAATTGGTCAAATCAGCAAACTCATTCAGGAAAGGTCCACGAAAGAATGGTCATGACAAGATGGCTAATACTTCTACACATCAGGAGCAATTTGCAAAGACCATTCCAATTCACATGCAAGTAGGCAAACCTCATGCATTTCTCACATCCTACACATTCAGCCTTTTTTTCCAACATCTTTAAGTTTCCGCATATGACAAAGGCAATCTTACATTTATATAAATGAAAAACATACAAAATGATATCACTTTAGTTGCAAACAATTTACATCACAGACAACATTGAAACAACTGTAGTTGTAAACATTATAAATCACGTATAAACCTTCCAGTCATTGTCACTTAAGCATTACGTAGATCATTCAAATCCTGCCTCAAACCTCGTTCCTACTCTGCATATCCTGTTCCCACAAATTCCCATTTTGTTTGTGTCATCCCTTTTCTAAAGATCCCAATTCTAGTTGCTTTTATCTCTGTTACTATACTCACTACTGCTAGTAAAGTTGGTCTAGACTGAGTTCCATTTTCTACTAATTGCTTTTTTGGCAGCCACCCTAATTAGACTCGGCAAGGCTTTACTATGTTTAGGCAGTTTTGATTCTGTAGCATCACTCAAAAACATCATCTCCACAGTCCAATCTGCTCACTCAGCATCTCTGACAGCGTGGCCCGCAGGGAATGTCAAAAGTCCGCCAGCTCATCACATCTCCAAAAGTACAGTTGTGTACACTTACCATAAATGTAGATGTTCGAGTGTATTCACTGTTGCAGTCATCATATCTGGATTATCTGCCTGCAGGTAGCCCTCAGTCGGCCCGAATACCAGAGTCTTGGGATTTCTACGTCGGATGCTGTCGCCTCTTCAATGACGTCAGGGGTATAAAACAGGCAGCCAACGCCATTACATCAGTTTTTCTTGTCCCAAATGTCAGGAGCCCCCCAAATAGGAAGCTAGTATATGATGTGGAACACCACCAGTAAAACGTAAATACCACTCACCATAGAGAGGATAGGTAGAAGGACAGAGAAAACCAGGGGGCTGGAGGGAGGGAAACCAGGGCTGCAACAGTGAATACACTTGAACATCTACATTTATTGTAAGTGTACACGACTGTACTATGTTCATTGTGTTTCACTGTTGCAGTCATCACACTTGGGTTGATTCCCAAGCTGAGAAAGGGTGGAGGCAGTCAAAAAGTGTTAGGGTTGGCTAGCAGGTCTTGTAAGACTTCTGTAGCAAATCCAGCTCTGGATTTACAAAAAATAGTTAAGTGGTAATGCTTGGTGAAGGTGTGTACAGAACTCCAGGTTGCAGCTTCCAGAATGTCCCTGGTAGGGACTCCCCTGAGAAATGCTGTAGAGGTGGAAGTAGCCCTAGTGGAATGTGTTCTGATCCCCTGTGGGATAGGTTTTCCATGGTGCTTGTAGCAGAAATGGATGAAGTGTGCTACCCATTTGGAAGTGGTATGCTTTGAAATGGCCTTACACTCTGCCCCTGTAGCAAAGCTGACTAGCAGCTGGTCAGACTTTCTGAAAGGTTTAGTCCTGTCAAGGTAGAACCTAAGCTCTCTGTGCATGTGCACGTCCAAGGAGTGCAGGATACTTTCCCCTTTATTCTAAAGATTAGGGAAGAAGGTTGGCAAATGGATGGATTGGTTTAAAACCACACTGGACACCACCTTAGGCATAAAGGACAGGTTAGTCCTGAGGGAAACCCCGTCAGCATGGAAAATAATGAAGGGTTCCACAGCCATTAGTGCCTGTAACTCGGACACTCTTCTTGCTGAAGTTATGGCTAAAAGCAAGGCTGTTTTCCAAGAGAGGAATTTTAACTCTGCTGAAGCAGCAGGTTCAAAAGGGGGAAGCGTGAGCTTTTGGAGTACAAAGCTAAGGTCCCAGGCATGGATGGGTGCTCTCCTAGGGGGCCTTAAATTGTTAGCCCCTCTCAGGAACTGTTTGATGAGAGGGTGAGAAAATAGAGGTGGCTCAGTATTATAATGAGCTGAGATGGCAGAGGCATGAATCTTAATGGAGGAGATGGACAAGCCTTTGTGGACTAGCTCTGCTAGGTAATCCAGGATTTGAGGTAAGGAGGGCACTGCTATGTCCTTTCCTTGAGACTGATTCCAAGAACAATATATTTTCCACTTTTCAGCATAGGATTTTCTAGTACTAGGCCTTCTGGCCTCACAAATAACATCCAGCACCTGTTTGCTGAGGGTTGCTGGTGGTGTATTCAGAGGATAATCATAAGACACAGAAGTTCATCACAAACGACACCTTTAATGAACGAAGCTTTCGGGTTCTCTACCCTTCATCAGCATATACAATCACTTTTCAACTACATTTATATAGAGGTTAAATTAAAGTCACATGATAATACCAGCCACTAAAAACACACTATTAAAATTTGCACAATGCTGTGTAGATTTAAAATAATATCAACCATTATGTTCAACTATTAAATGTTACACACCAATATTCTTACAAATTGTCAAAATAATGAATAAAATCTACTCAAAATATGAATATAAAAACTATTAATAAATCATTTTATCATAAATTGTCATGCTGTCGTTTAACCAATATGGGTTTTATACTGATGGCATTGTTAAGGCCAGGACTAACGTCAGCCTGCAGTCTTATTATCCACTGTAGTTCCTTAATTTCTAATGCATTGTTTAAATCACCACTTCTTACACCCAAATCTACCGTGTCTATACATCTAAATTTAAATCTATGCGTTGTATTCTCCATGATGTGCTTATACAGAGCATTTGTTTGAACTTTTCTATTAATTTCTGACTTATGCTCGACAACACGATCTTTCAATCTTCTTGTTGTCTTGCCCACATAGAATTTTTCACAACAATTACAAGTAGCAAGGTACACAAGTTGGGATGTATTACAAGTGGCTTTACATTTGAAAACATAGCTAACATTACTTACTGGATGCCTAAAGAATTCATTTGCTTCTAAAATATCGCCACAGCAGCTACAATTATAACATTTAAAAGTTCCTAACCTAGTCTGTGTGTTAGGCACACTTGTTTATTGAAATCCTTGTAACACAAAATACTTTTTAACGATTGTTGATTCCTATAGGCAAAACTAGGTTTTGGTCCTACTATTTTTTGTATTTCAGGCATTGCCATTAAGATCGGCCAGTTTTTTTCTATAATTTTACAAATTCTGTAACTATATCCATTGTATGTAGTTACATATCTAATTTTATCCTGTTTTATTTTTACTTGTGCTTCTAACTGAACTGATGTCTCTGATGCCACAAAATTAAATGCAGGTTTATATTCTTGTTTTCTACCCTTATTTACTTCCTCAATGCATTTTTCTATCATAAGCTCTGAGTACCCTCCATTTTTAAATTCTTGCTTCATTTCTTTTATTTCATTTATGTACAAGTCATTTTCAGTTGTCAGTCTACTCACTCTGAGTTGTGACTTGACTATCCCTCCAAAAATATGTGTTGGGTGCATACTGGTTCTCTTTAGATACCTCATCACTTGTACATCTTTTTTATGTATCATTGTTTCAAGTTTTTGATCTTTTTTATAGATCTTTACATCTAAATATATTATACTTTGGGTTGAATAATTCATCTTGAATTTAAAAAATGGTGTTGTACTATTCAAGTAGGATAGGTAGGTGTTTAACTCATATTCCGTCCCTTGCCAGACAAAAAAACAATCATCAACAAACCTTGCATAACATTTTACATATTTGTTTAAATCATTTGAATCATTTAATACATAATTCTTTTCCCAATAATAGAGAACTATATTGGCAAAAGTATTTGCCACGGATGTCCCCATGGCTACACCGGTTAGTTGCCTATACGGTACACCATCAAAGATAAACACATTTTTTGTTAACACCAAGTCTAATAGTGAACATAAATTTTCAATTTCACTGGGCTGAACTACAGAATACATCAGTAAAAGCATCCTCACAGCTTCCACACCATAGTCAATAGGTATTACTGTAAATAACGATTCCACGTCCAGTGTTACAAATATACTATTTTCTTTTGCATTCATATACCATTCACTTAGTCTATGTAGGAAATGTATAGTGTCCTTTATGACAGTGGTGCAGTGAGATAAAAGCTTAGATAACTCTTTTTGCAAATACTTAGAAATGGGTTCTGTTACCCATCCTTTTCCCGAGACAATTGGTCTCAGTGGGGGATTTAACAGCGACTTATGTATCTTTGGTATTCCGTAAATCTTATAAGAAATTGAGTGTATTTGTCCCACAGTTATCACCCGTGATAATAGCATTTATGAATATAGTGGAAATAGAGCTAAGGGCAATGTATTCTGAGAGGAGTGAAAAGAAGTATAATCTGACGTATAATGAGTATAAAACTCTGACATTTTTAAAAAATAACAATGAGATAATAATTAAGCAGGCAGATAAGGGTGGGGCAACTGTGATAATGGACCGTGCACATTATATGAATGTATTTAATACATTTCTTTCTGATGCTACAACATTTCAAAAAATTTCATTTTTGGAGGTGAAAAAACAGATAATGCAGGTTAACATGCAGATATATGAAATGCAACTAAATGAGCAAATATCACTAGAATTATTTTTCTGTCCCATGTCCCAGGATACCGCAGATTTACGGAATACCAAAGATTAGACTTGGTGTTAACAAAAAATGTGTTTATCTTTGATGGTGTACCGTATAGGCAACTAACCGGTGTAGCCATGGGGACATCCGTGGCAAATACTTTTGCCAATATAGTTCTCTATTATTGGGAAAAGAATTATGTATTAAATGATTCAAATGATTTAAACAAATATGTAAAATGTTATGCAAGGTTTGTTGATGATTGTTTTTTTGTCTGGCAAGGGACGGAATATGAGTTAAACACCTACCTATCCTACTTGAATAGTACAACACCATTTTTTAAATTCAAGATGAATTATTCAACCCAAAGTATAATATATTTAGATGTAAAGATCTATAAAAAAGATCAAAAACTTGAAACAATGATACATAAAAAAGATGTACAAGTGATGAGGTATCTAAAGAGAACCAGTATGCACCCAACACATATTTTTGGAGGGATAGTCAAGTCACAACTCATTAGAGTGAGTAGACTGACAACTGAAAATGACTTGTACATAAATGAAATAAAAGAAATGAAGCAAGAATTTAAAAATGGAGGGTACTCAGAGCTTATGATAGAAAAATGCATTGAGGAAGTAAATAAGGGTAGAAAACAAGAATATAAACCTGCATTTAATTTTGTGGCATCAGAGACATCAGTTCAGTTAGAAGCACAAGTAAAAATAAAACAGGATAAAATTAGATATGTAACTACATACAATGGATATAGTTACAGAATTTGTAAAATTATAGAAAAAAACTGGCCGATCTTAATGGCAATGCCTGAAATACAAAAAATAGTAGGACCAAAACCTAGTTTTGCCTATAGGAATCAACAATCGTTAAAAAGTATTTTGTGTTACAAGGATTTCAATAAACAAGTGTGCCTAACACAGACTGGGTTAGGAACTTTTAAATGTTATAATTGTAGCTGCTGTGGCGATATTTTAGAAGCAAATGAATTCTTTAGGCATCCAGTAAGTAATGTTAGCTATGTTTTCAAATGTAAAGCCACTTGTAATACATCCCAACTTGTGTACCTTGCTACTTGTAATTGTTGTGAAAAATTCTATGTGGGCAAGACAACAAGAAGATTGAAAGATCGTGTTGTCGAGCATAAGTCAGAAATTAATAGAAAAGTTCAAACAAATGCTCTGTATAAGCACATCATGGAGAATACAACGCATAGATTTAAATTTAGATGTATAGACACGGTAGATTTGGGTGTAAGAAGTGGTGATTTAAACAATGCATTAGAAATTAAGGAACTACAGTGGATAATAAGACTGCAGGCTGACGTTAGTCCTGGCCTTAATAATGCCATCAGTATAAAACCCATATTGGTTAAACGACAGCATGACAATTTATGATAAAATGATTTATTAATAGTTTTTATATGCATATTTTGAGTAGATTTTATTCATTATTTTGACAATTTGTAAGAATATTGGTGTGTAACATTTAATAGTTGAACATAATGGTTGATATTATTTTAAATCTACACAGCATTGTGCAAATTTTAATAGTGTGTTTTTAGTGGCTGGTATTATCATGTGACTTTAATTTAACCTCTATATAAATGTAGTTGAAAAGTGATTGTATATGCTGATGAAGGGTAGAGAACCCGAAAGCTTCGTTCATTAAAGGTGGCGTTTGTGATGAACTTCTGTGTCTTATGATTGAAAACTTGTGACTCTTACTAATATTTTGTGAGTATTCAGAGGATAAGCCAGGCTGCAAGGTTTAGGATTTGCAACTGTGGATGCAAAATCTGTCCCTCCTGCTGAGTCAACAGGGAAGGCATCTGGTGAAGGTGCCAGGGTGGCACTGTTGTCAGACTGTGTAAGAGTGGGTACCAGTGCTGGCGTGGTCGGTCTGGGGCAATAAGAATTGCCCTTGGCCTGTCCTGTTTGATCTTGAGTAGTACTTTTGAGAGGTGGGGCAGAGGGGGGAAAGACATAAATTGAGAGGTTTTTCCATTTGAAGGATAGGGCATCCACCTTCCAGGCCCTGCTGTGAGGGTTCCTGGTGCAGAATTTGCTCAACTGGTAGTTCTTGGGGGAGGCAAAGAGGTCCACTTCCGGTGTCCCCCACCGCTGGATTAGAAGGTTGAAGGTGCTGGGCTCCAATTTCCACTGGTGTGGGTCTAGGAGATTTCTGCTTAAGTCGTCTGCCTGTGAATTTTGTTTGCATGGCAGGAATTCAGCTTGGAGATGCACTTGGTTGCTCAAGGCTGTGTTCCACAGGGTCATGGCCAACCTTCAGAGTGGGTAAGAACGGGTTCTCCCCTGCTTGTTTACGTACCACATAACTGTGGTGTTGTCTGTCTTTATCAGCAGCTGTCCTGGAAGGATTAGGTATTTGAAGGCTGTCAGAGCGTTCTGTACAGCTAGAAACTCCTTTTGATTGATGTGCAGGAGAATTTGTCCTGGGCTCCACTTGCCCTGAATGCATTCGCCTGCCATGTGAGCCCCCCATGCAAAGTCTGTGTCTGTTGTCAGGGTTTGGGTGGTGAGGGGTTGAGTGAAAGGCAGTCCCCTGTTGTCGTTGCATGCTTCTGCCCACCAAAGGAACTCTGCCCTTAGACAACGTATGATGGGCATGACTGTTTCCAGGTCCTGAGAATGTTGGCATCAAAGATTTTTTTAAGTACCATTGAAGTTTCCTCATATGTAGTCTGGCATATGGAATTAGCAGAATTCATGAGGCAATGAACCCTAGGGCTTGCAGTATTTTCCTTGCAGATAGCTGCGTTTTGGCGGCCATTTGTTTGAAGTAGTTGGTCAAATAGACCTGTTTTTCTGGAGTGAGAAATGCCATCTGGGAAGTTGTGTTCAAGTTTGCTCCCAGGAATACAATTTTTTGACTGGGCACCAGTTGTGATTTCTTTTCATTGATGGTGTACTCCAATTAAGTTAGGAGTCTTTTTACAAATGCCAGGTGTTGAAGTAGCAATTCCTGACTGTGTGCCTGAATCAGGCAATCGTCCAAGTATGGGAAAATTTGGATATTTCTCTGCCTGCAGTATGCAATGGCTGGAGCCAGGCACTTTGTGAATACTCTGGGCGCAGCAGATAAGCCAAAGGGAAGTGCAGAGAATTGATAGTGCATAGCATCTGCCCTGAAGCGTAGATAATTTCTGCAAGACTCCCTTATGGGGATGTGCAGATACACTAGCTTCTTTTATGTCCAGGGTGACTAAACAGCCATCCTTGGCTAGCATAGGGAGAAGCTGTTGCAGGGTAGCATTTTGAATTTTGGGACCACCAGAAAGGTGTTGAGAATTGACAGATCCAGGATTGGGCGCCAAGAGCCCTCTTTTCTGGGCACCAGGAACAGTCTGGAGTAGAAACTCTGTCACCTTTGTTCTAGTGGATATTGAGCAGGGAAAGTACTTGCTTTTGAACCTTTTCCCACTGGTTTGGAGGAAGGTCTGGAAACCCGCTTGGGGGTGGCAGTGAATGGAAGTAGAATTTGTACCCCTGGGATACAATGTTTAGGACCCATTGGTCCTGAGTAATGGACAGAGTTTTTTGCATGAAGGGCAAGTTTTCCTCCTAGGGGCGCAAGTAAGTGGGCAGGACTGGGACAACTGAAAGGTCATTGTGAACTTTTTCCATAAGGGGGTCGCATACCACTCCCTGTTTTTGAGGTGGGGGCACTCCATTGTTTAGATCTCTGCATACCCTGAAACTGTAGTCTGGGTGGTCCGTTTCCCCTGGGTTTGGACTGAAGGCCTGGAAGGGGCTGGAAAGGACCAGTTTTTAGAAGGCCAATGCCTACTGAATCTAAGTGGTTGCACTTGTAAGAATTCTTTAACAGTTTGCACAGATTTAGCTTTTTCTTCCATCTTTTTAAGAACTTCTTCTGCTTTGGTGCCAAACAAACGGTCCTTATTTAAAGGAGCGTCTAGTAATTTTGATTTGACATGATCTGGCAAGGTTTGTTCCTTCAGCCAAGCATGCCTTCTCACAACAGACCCAGTGACTGCAGCCATGCAAGATGCTTCTAGGGCATCAAAGCCACACTGCAAAGTATGCTTACTAACTTGGTTTGCAGAATGCATTAACTATTGTAAATCTTTATTTTCTGCACAATCAGGAAGTAACACCATTTTTTGTTTAATTAGTTCCATAATATGTTGCTGGTACTTCAACATGTGAAAATGGCAATTCAATGCCTGATGGCAAGAGGTGCAGAGGTATATACCTTCTTACCTCATCTGTCTAAAGCTCTGGAATCCCTGTCTGAAGGGGTAGGGTTTTTGCCTGTAAGTAGCCTTAATATCGTTAGGTCCCTGGGAAATAGGCTCTGGATCCGCAGTAGGATTCTTAGACAGAAATTTGTGAGAATCAGGTACTCTGTAGTACCTGTCAGGATTTCTAGGGGCCGGTGGTAAAGTGTCTGGAGTAAGATTGGATTCCATGAAGACATCATCTACAACATCCAGGACAGGGGGTATTAGCTAGAGGCCTGTGCTGAGGCAACTCTAAACATTCTCTGAGTCTCTTTTTGGACTGAGGATAGTCCTGGCATTCCCAGCGGAAATGCTCTCTCAAACTATACAAGGTTTCACCAAAAGAAAAATCCTCTGAAGGGGAGGCAGAGGGAATGGATTTCTCTGCATCTGAATCCTCATAGGTTGATGTGTCCTGGTAATCAGAAGGGTCAGTGTCATCGGACTCCTGGTCTGTAGAATCAGAATGAAACTCAATTCTTTGTCTCTTTGCAGGGGAAGGCTGGCTTCCCCTAATTAGGGTAATAAGGTCTTCAGCCATTCTAGGCATTTGTTTTTGTGGCATGGGAGCTTGAGCATGCGCTTTGGTCATCGGTATTCTAGGCGTAGTGCGTACTCTGGGCATGAGAAACTCAGTAGTTTTAGCTAAAAACGAAGTTGTTGGTTTAATTTGAACATCGGTAGGTCAAAATACACCTTCAGAAGCTGGTGCCTGCACAGCGGCTCCGGACCCATCCAAGGTAGAGACATCCGCAGCTTCCATAGTCGAAGAAGCATCTCGCGGTATACCAGTCTCCGAATGGGTCTCAGCAGAGGCCTGCGAATCTGTAGAAGCAGGCATCAGGGGCTGCAAATGCACCTCACCGAGTACCAGCGGACTGGCGACTAGCTTAACGGAAGCATTGTCTGCAGTTTTGGACATATGCGGTCTGTCTTTGTCTTTATCTTTACGTTTTTTCAGAAGATTGGTAGTCGGATGGCTTATTGAAGTCATTTCGGAATATGGAGAACGAGAGCGAAAGAATTTAGTGACAAAGATAACCTGACGATGAATGGTTTGGGCGTTAAACAAGGCACAAAACTGACAGCAAGGGTCTGGGCCTAAGCAGGTGACACAGTAAGAATGAAAATCTCTGTGAGGTATTTGCTTTCCACAGGCAAGACAATTGTTAACTTTTTCTGACATTGGTTAGAGCAAGAAAAAAGGATCCCCAACGGGGTATACTTAGCTTTAGAAGACTCCATATTTGAAACTCGAAAAATGAAAATTTCAGGTAGCGGCCAACTGGCACTTGCGAACTGCTTCTGCTTCGGGCTCCTTCTCGGCAAGAAAGACTAATGTAATGGCTTCGGCAGTTTGTTTTATACCCCTGACTACCTAACGTCATGGAAGAGGCGACAGCATCCAAAGCAGAAATCCCAAGACTCTGGTATTCGGGCCAACTGAGGGCTACCTGCAGCCAGACAACCCAAGTGTGATGACTGAAACAGTGAAATACGAGGAACATAAATATGTTCCCAGCTACCTCTTTATTGCCCGTCACACCTCCAACATTTGCTATCCACCTGAGGAAAAATTCTTTGGAGTCTGCTTGGGTATAAAAATACCTATGTAAACATTTCCAAGAAAAGATCCTAAATCCTCTACACTTTGTTGCATATTTGGGAGATATACATATATATCCCCCCAATGTCTCTGTGAATTGCTTATCCAATCTCTTCCCAATCCTTTCCAAGCTCCTCTGATTGATTCTGATAATTATCATGCCGTACTTTATGTTTTACTAATTATTCCTTTTTTAACAGCAGTTTCTGTTCTAGATTCTATTAAAAACTCTACTAGTGCTGTTCTTTCATTTAGGAGCCCCCCAATTTCTTTCCCTTTGCCTATACTCTGATATCAATCCTTGATAGGGAAGGCAATCTCTAACCTGCAGTCCAAACACATTTTTGGCCTCTTCCCATTCTATTACATTTCCCTTTCTAGTTATTTGCTCCCAATACCTTGGTTCCTTTGCCAGATTTATCCAATAAATTCCAGCCCCCTCTTGCTTATCATCTCTACCCCTGACCACAGTCAACCCTATTGGCAAAATCTCTTTTCTCCATTCTTGTGCTGGTTTGGTTCTTAGAATACTCCCTTATGAATATAATACTATGCATGATTTTGTTTGCTCTCCTTAAGAGTCTGCATCCAAAATCTCAATCTCTCCCTATTTCTCAAGCTTCCTCCCTGTGTCAGCATCATTGCTTTCCACTTCGAATTATAGTTTTCTGCCTCTGCTATGTACAAGAGCCTTAACTGTGTTGCTCTAAAATACCCCCTCAAATTAGGTAATCCTAGTCCACCTTGTTCTGTTGGTAGAATCGTCTTATCCCACTTGACCCTTGTTTTCTTCCCTTCCCAGATAAAATCCTTCAACTCTTTTTTAATTGCTATTTGCAACTTCTCCTCAGGTTGATAAAAGTATGCCTGACCTGTGTATAAGACTAAAGGGACTAAAAACATTTTAATGGCTTGTATCTTAGTATCTATACCCATATGACAAAACTTAGTTTCTCAATTTTTGTATTATCTTCTGTTTAGTCTCTTCCCACATATCCTTATCTACCACCACAGAGTCATTTCTAATCCATACTCCTAAATATCCAGCAAATGTAAGCGAAAACATGACGCACAGCAATCATAGAATAGCAAACCTTTAATACAGTTAAAAACTGGTAAGCGCTTTCACCATAACCATGGCTTCTTCAGACCATTAACAGCACAAAAAATCAACAGCATTAAATAGCTAATTTAAAATTCCTATAAACCAATAAAGGGGTCTACTCACATTTTGAACCTCAGACTTCTCCATTAATTCATGTAATGATGCTACTTACATCACCAAAACCCTAAGAAGTCCCTTAAAGTACCACATACATAAAACCATATACGTATTGATTTATAAATCTTATAGTATACGTACCTAACAAAGTACATGTTCAATACCTAAAATAACCACATGGTAGAACTAGATTATTAAGAATAAAAATAAATAATAAAATAATAAAATATGCATCATAACATTGATATATGATAAACCAAACTATCTAAGCAGACTCCTATTTCTTAAAGCTGGTTTTATGAAAACAACTCCACTGAGTCCAGAGACTATCTGCTCTGAGTTTCAGGATCCACCTTAGTTCTGCACTCTCAGTTTGATTCTCTATATCCCCATTTCTCACACTTTCTTCCGTCTCTATTACCCTAAACTTAAATGCATGAGCTCTACCACTATCTACTGTATACTTTGCTAATGCATTAGTTGTACTATTCGTTCCTGTACTATACATATGTTCCTGAACACGCTCCCTCAGCGTTCGGTTAGTCTTCCCCACATAAAATTTACTACAGCATTCACACTGTGCAAGGTAGACTAAATTCTTGGTCGAGCAATCTGCCCTCCCCTTAAATTTATAGTTATTAAATGTATCTGGATGTATAAATAATGGACAACTTTGCACATATTGGCAATAATTACAGTGGGTACATGGAAATGTCCCAAAGTTCTTCCTCACATTCTCATTATTCTCAGGGTAACAGACCATCCCTTTTGTGGGATTTACGATTTCTATAACAGAAGAGAGAGTCTTGACTGAGGTGGAAGAAACTGTCTTAAATATGTGGCTGTCTTTTATCCCAGCACAATTAGCAGATACGTCAGATATGATAATAGATCTGAAAATGTTTTTAAGAATCGTCATGCTTAAGCTAATGTTTCCTGATACTGGGACTCACAATAACACCCAGTTTGAGATATAGCAACTTTGTACCGGTTAATAATCCGGTGCTTGAAGCGCTTGGTAAGCTATGTGAAGAGCTACATACAGCCTTGGATGGGAAATATACTGGTAAGAGGTTTGTTAACCTTAGTAAATGGGAAGAGGCTGCATTAGAAGTACTGAGATGGGATGATTCTATAGTTATACGTTCAGTGGATAAGGGGGGTATGATAGCTGTACGTCGTGTTTTCTCTCACATTTGCTGGATATTACTTGTATTTTGGTCGGAGACACGTTTGCCCATGGAGTAATTTATTTAGTTTAATATTTAGTATGCATACTCCTAAATACTTCATTTGATCGTGTATGCATAAATATGGATATTTTTGGACCAATTCATGTGTGGGTACATAATTTACCACTACTGCCTTTGTTTTAGCTTCATTCATTTTGTATCCAGAGAAGATCTGAAACTGTCTTAAAATGTTCCACAACACTGTAATGTCCCTTTCTGGTTTAGTCATGTATAAAATAATACCTGCAAATAGAGGCAGCTTTTCCTGACTACCATACCAATTATATCCTTGAATTTCTGAGTCCCTTATTTTCTTTGCCAGTGGTTCTAAATATAATGCAAACAACAAAGGGGAAAGAGGACAACCCTGCCTGGTTCCTCTACTCAAGCAGAAATTATCGGAGAGGGCCCCACCCACTTTAATTTGCATCTCCAATCCCTCATATATTCTTCTAATTAACCTTATAATTGCATTAGGGGAAAGCAAATGCTTCCATTGCTCTGCTCATGAAGTCCCAGTCTACTCTGTGAAATGCTTTCTCTGCATCAAGACCCACCAATAAAAGTGGTATTTTCTTACATTCTACTTCCCTCTGGATTGTCAAATGTTTGCCTCCCCGCCACAAAAACCACAATGATCCATATCTATCAATTTTAGTACCACTTTTGCCATTCTTTTAGCCATTATAGACATGAGCATTTTATAATCATGGTTTAGTATTGAAATAGGCCTGTATGAAGCTGGATCCGATGGATCTTTACCCTCTTCAGGTATTACCGTTACCACCGCCTTCTTCCAGGACGCTGGAACTTCTCATCTTAAAATACTGTTAAACAAAACCTTCCAGATCTTTAGCAGTTTTTCCCCTCCTAACTTTCAAACTTCCACTGGAATGCCATCTATTCCTGGGAACTTCTCTGTAGATTGGTTATACAAAGCCATTTTTATATCATCCCTTCCTGTCCTAACAGTTAACAATTAAGCCTCATTCTACCTCTACTTTGGCATATTTAATTCTTCCATAAACATTTCCATTCGCACATTTTCTTGATTTCCATATTTCGCTGCTTTATACAAATTTTCATAACATTTCCAAACTATTTCTAATACTTCTACAGGGTCTCACTATCTTGTTATAAGTTCCCTAAGCTTGGTGACTGCCCTTTCCACTTTTTATTGCCTGAGTTGCTGTGCTAAAAGTTTTTATGCTCTGGAATTATCAAAAAAACAGCTGCTTAACAGCAGTCTTTCTAAACTCATGCATATTATCGAGGTAATTCCTTATTTTCTGTTCAGCATTCTGCAGTTGCTCCTTTTCTTGTTCTGAGAGATTCCCCCCTATTTTGCAATACCTGAACATTTGTCAATCCCTCTAAATAATTATTGTTACTGTTTAGCCATATCTCCCTTTCTTTTATTTCCAAACTAATTTTAAGCTCCACTTTAATTTTATCCCACTCCTTAGCTATGTTTTCAGAAGACAAATCTGTCCTAATTCCACAACCCATTCCTTAAATTCCTCTCTTTTCAACCAGTAGGTGGGAAAGCGCAGGATCTATATCATCTAACGCTTAAAAAAGTGAACGATGAATAATCGACCCAAAGTACACGAAATCTTACAATCTCGAAAGCTCAGAACAGCGATTTCAATGGAAAAAAAAAATTGAAAAAAATGCATTAGGGGGGGGGGGGCTCCCCCCACACACACACTATAATAAAAATACCAACTCTGAGATTGCACTACAGTGCCGAAAACGGCAAAGCAATGGAAGTGGCCAAGCAAATTCTTTCCCTGGGAAAGAATTCGCTTAAAAGCCACTTCGCTATTTTGCCTTTTCGTTTTAAGTTCGACCAAATGCGTCTTCGGTCATCTAATAGGAACCCGAAAGTGCCAGTGTCTCATTTCCATTTCATTACCTTGTGTTTTTATTATTTTAGTTATTAGTGCATGATCTGAAATAGTTATTGGGTACATTTCAAGACCTTCAATTAAATGCACATGTTCCTATGAGATATAAAATCTATCTAGCCTAGCCCAGTTTTTATATCTTGGTGAGTAATATGTAAATTCACTCCAAATTCCTAGTACTGAATTCACATCTTCCATGCCACACATTTTCATAAATTTCTTCAAAAATCTACCCTCCCTTGTTACATTATCCCTTACACATTCTCAGTCTTAAGACATTTAAGGCATCAAAGCTTACACATTAGAAGTACCACTTCTCTCAAGATGGATAATGCTGGTCCGCCTTCTGTACTCCTCTCACTAACAACTCATTAAAGAGATGAGTAAGCACTGACCAACTAATGGAAAGATCAGAATTTGCATTAAATGCAAAGTCATCCAGTCAGTTGATTTTGAAAAAGGTTTTGGCCAATGTCTAGCCTCCAAATCCTTTAACTTATCCTGTTAATTTAGTACCAACCTAGGACTGCACAAAAACCTGCCTACCAATCCCTTTACTACTTAACCCGGACAGCCACCACTTTCCTCAGAAAGTATACTTTGAGATTCTTTCAACACCTTCTGGCAGTCGTGGCAAGGCTTCATATGTTTCTTTATCTGCCATTAAAGACAGTGTCAGTGCGGTTCCTGAGATGGAAACCACATGAGCACTTATGAAAGGTAAGATGTTTCAAGAATCAAACGCATAAACTTTCCTATGACAAATTAGGCTTGAGAACACAACTATGCAACCGGTAAAAAATATAGCAGTGTGCACCACAGCTGACTGTGTGTGACATCTCACATGAGTCAACTGACACAAAAAAGTGGAATCTAAAGAAAGCTCTGAAATAATATGTGGAGTTGGGAACATCAGAAGAAAGAATCTCCAATAACTACAAAAAGTCTTCAACTTCTTTTTCTTGTACCAGAGATGGAGAAGACAATTCATACCAAGTCGTAGAACTCAAAGCTTCCATTTTTAATTTTTAGTCCTTGCCTTTATCCATAAGGCTACATCTTCTATCAATGGCTCCAGTTTTGCAAGCCAGTGACAAATGTCCCTGAACATTAATGCCCTCTTAACTTGAACTGGATTTTGTAATGCTGGAGACTTACTGATTCCAGCACAGTGAAAATTTATCTCATGCACATATTTATTTTTGCTAAATTATTTATCATCAGGAAACTTTATTAACAAAGCATGTGCAGTCCCCAGGCATGGTACACTTTACTTCCCTGATGACCTGGCATAGCTGCCAGAGTACTGGGTAGCAGTCTAATACAAATGAAGCGGGTCCAAAACCAGGGAAACATCCATTAATTCCGGTTATAGTCTAGTCTCCTTTTCAGTACAAATTCTAAATTAATATTCCAAAGCTGCAGAGGTACAACAGATCACATACAACTACGTACAAATATACAAGGGGTGTCTCTTCACCCAAACATGTAATTAACTGATGTATCATTTTATTCCTATATCTCCTTTTCCTCTACTATGCTTGATCCGTATTCTGAGTTTCTAGATATGCAAGTCAGGATAACCACGTTTCAGTGCAAGTCTTGCTCCCTTTTTCCATATTCTCTCTCTTCTTCCTTTCTTAATTCATCTACCAGGTGGGTTAGTTTACCTACTGTTGAGCTTTCTTCTGGATTCCATTTCCTTAGAAATGTTTTTCTTTTTTTAACCATCAAATACAAAATCCACACAATCACTTTATACTGGGTTGGTATTTCCTCCTAAATGTCTAGTCCCAGAAAAAGACCCACAATTAAATTCACCCGGTCATTTGTCATTGCCTAAATCATATTGTGTAGGTCTTCTCTAAACCCTCCTAAATTAGGACAACCTCAGAAAAGGTGTGCCCAATCCTCACGTTCCTCCACTTTACAATGCCAAAAGAGCGGCTGTACTTGTTGGAGTTGGGGACATGTTATGATGAAGGTTGCATAGAATACAATAGTTATGCAGACATTTCCAAGTAAAAATACGGAACTTTCTAGATTTTTATTACTTTTGCTGTTAATTTTTCAAATCCAGTCCCTAGCTGTATTCCAAGTATCTGCTCACATGATCTGAACTTAGATTCCACTCCCAATCCATACTCTCCCTGGAACATTCTATATATGTTCCAAGTTTAATTGCTTCACTTGAATGGGCACCCATCTCAGGCTTGTCAACCATTTCATCAAAGTCTGCTACAGATTATCTGAGGTGTTCCATCTTTTTCCTGGACACCTCCCTAGTTAACCCTGGAATAGCAAATGACCATTGCTTGGAAGCAAAAATTCTATGACCATCTTCCCAGGTTAAAACTTTACCTTCTTTAACGAATCAATCCCAGTAGCAGAACCTAGTCTTTAGTGGTACTCAATGCCAAGCTATAGTTTCCACATCACCTTTCACTTTTCCAAATCAGGTTAAGTTGCATTTTCCATTTTCTCAATGTTTTTTGTTGTGAAAGTACTTGTAATTCCTTTATGTCTGTAGTAAGGGGCAATCTATAGTGAGACTACACCCCCCCCCCAAAACCAAAATATGCAGCAAATCTCTACACTTCACCAAAAGGAGCTATTTCCATCTACTTACTAGGGCCTTATCCTGATATTTCACATATATCCACAACTGTGACACTTTTTTATATCAGGGCCCCAATCCTCTTGTTTTTTTTTTTTGATAATTATATAAGATCAGGTCATGCTGTTTGCCTTGTTCCCCATTTCCTAATAAAACAAAGATGGATAAGTAAAGGAGTCTACCAAACTTACACAAAGGATAAAGCCTTAGTTCAAAATCACACAGCAGTTTCTTCCCTTCTATTTCTAAGCACCACTTTAACAACCGTTTTGAATCTAGGACATCATTAAGAAACCATAAGGCACTGAGATCATTTTATGCTACCCCAGTACCTTTAACTGTATTCTCAGCCAAAGAAAAATCTACTCCCTTTACAAAACATTTAGTTCCATTTTAAATCGGTTTACTCTGCAATGTAAACTGAAGGAGAATCATAGTAAACAGCAAGAAAATAATTTGACTCTCCTTTCAAGAAGAAAACACCAGAGGTGATTACCAGTACCACTTCTAGTAGGTTTACTTTCTTTTAAGTTACAAGCATCTACATGTCATAATAAACTCAATATCTGACTTATTACCTGAACAATCCTGCAATGTCTTCCTAAACATACTTCTGCTCCTCCTGACACTGTACACAATTTGTTTCACTTTATTTGAAATGGTTTATATTTCTTAAAATTGAGCAATAAGAAGTGTGCTGAAAGGAAGGCTAAACAGCCCAAACAGTAAAGAGAGTTTTCTCAACAGCATTATTATGAACTTCCAGTAAGTTCACTAAACTTAAGCTTTTTAACAAGAATTTGGAAAATCTGTTAATTGTTTTTGACTGTGAAACTTACAGCTTTTTTTCAGTCTTGCTTAAACACAGATGACAATCACACCAGGAAAACCCATCATTGCTGCTTACTAAGGAAGGTCAATGGCATAATTAACACTTTTCATGCAACTCAGTATGGACCATTCTATCCCGACCCCTAACCGGGAAAAGCCGAAAGAAGAACCACCTCCTAGTAATAAACATGCAATTACACAAGAATTGCTGGACTCAGCACAATAAAAGTATACAACAATCTTATACAATGGGAAGAATATTTACTGTTACGCTGGCCTCCTCTTAAAGATCTACTGTTAATAGCAAGTAAATTACATAAATGTACTACCTTCTTTAAGCAGGGTCGTGCTAACAGTAAAGCAAATACCTAGGTATATGTTCAAACAGCACAAGGCTACATTAGATCATGGAGTGCTACTAAATCACTTATCACAGTAGGAGCATCTTGTGTTCTGTCCAAGGACAAACTACCTGCTCACACATTTCGGTTAAGGTATATCTGGTATAAATACTACAGCACCTACTTTATATAGGACATACATCTTTAAGAAGGTCTGTATAATTAGATGCCACTGCAGGAAATATCAAGTGTGTGCTGTAGGAGCACATTAACTGAAAGGAGTATAGTAAGCACCTCTCAGAGTACGAGACAGTTAAAGTAGAAATCTTGAGTCCCAACATGTAAATATACTTAATGGCAGTTATAATTCAAGCTATTAAGTGAAAATGAATGCCTCTGAAGTAGGGTAGAATCAAAACTGTGAAAATTGGCAAGCCTTTACCGATCACAGGAGAGAAGAATGTAACTGACATGGCAACCAGGCAGGAGAGTGACAACAGAGCAAACTGGAGCACAAGATGAACCAAATATATAGTTATACAAAACTGTTAGCCTGCTGGAACAATACTGTAAAGGTGAACAACAGATGTCTAAACTTAACTCAAATGTACCTCATTATGAGGAATGCTCCTCAGATTTCTACATTTGAAACATCTTGTCCCACAGATATACGTTACACGGATAAACAATGTTTATTAATATGCAAATGACCTTTTTATTGTATTT
Organism: Protopterus annectens; assembly: GCF_019279795.1. Taxonomy (NCBI): domain Eukaryota; kingdom Metazoa; phylum Chordata; order Ceratodontiformes; family Protopteridae; genus Protopterus; species Protopterus annectens. Next base: position 484,691,203 of record NC_056737.1, on the reverse strand, counting down.
ATGTAATCAGTGGAGAATTTGGCTATTTTTCCAGAAATTTTATTAATGTGGCAAGTTATAAAGTTAACATACAAAAATAAGAGCTATACGGGTAAATTATATTCCCTCGAAGACATTAGATGTGGAATATCTCTTTTAGACAAACTAATTCTGCAACACACTTGAGTTTGAAGTTAGCTAATAACACTGCATGGATCCCTGATGTTAACTTAAGTATTTTAGTGAAGGCTTTTTTAAAATCAAAAATGGGAAAATTATTTGCTTAGATATGACACAAATGATATATGCAGTACAGTGGTATTTTAATGAAGGCTTAGACTTTTTATCAAAAATGAAAGAAGATTCAAGCAGTTTTCAAAGACAGGTTGCAGGCTCAAAACTTTGAAGAATTCAAGACTGCATGTGACAGTTGAGACATTTCCTAAGAGGGAGCTGCTGATGAATTACACATGACAATTTAGCTAGCAAATATGGAATGGTTTACTAAGCTGAAGCAAATGTTCCTCTATGTCATCAAAATAGGTTTCACATTCTGAAAAAAGATTTACATATGGGGATGCCCTCCTTCCAGGGCTGTTAGCTCCACATGTTAGCTCAAAGATAATATCATAATGACTTTCAAGATGGCTGCACACTGATCAGCAGCTTAACTTCAGCTTTACCAGCGTGGGGAAAAAAATTAGAACAAAAGGAGTGCCACTAAAAACTGCTTTAGGGGTAAAATTCAGTAATTTTATTTATTTATTTATTTAAGTTTGATGACCGGGGAAGTCCAGTGGGCCAAGAAGATCCCATTTTCAGTGGAGGCCCAGGGAGAAAAGCTCCACAATAATTGCAAGTTGCATTTCACATGTTACAAAAGGACATAGTTCATACACTTAATTAAACATACAGATAAGCTCCATGGTATATGCAATTGGCTTGTCACAATGTCACAAAAATGAAAAGACATAATTCAATACAGAAATTTCAACATTTACATAAAGTCACTATTTTTGTTATAAACTCAATTGTAGGTTTAACATTTCAAAATATATAGCTACTAGCCATTAGTAGGTTAGGCAAATATTATGCAGGCAGAGGGTAATAGTATATTTGAGACTGGAGAGTACGGTACAATAGATATTAGAGAGAACATTTTTTTAGTAGGGGAGGGATTGTTTTGGATGGGATGAAGTAATAGTAGAGGTAGTTGGATGAGTCAGTGCAAGATGGAGGGTTAAGTTGGAGCGTGGCAAGGGCATTCCCATTTGGAAGAAAGATGAGAGAGTAGCTGAGATTTTAAATTTGTATGGTTAGATAGGTTGCGTAGGTGTGTGGGGATAGAGTTCCACTGTTTAAATAAAGAGTGGGACAGCAGTAGATGGGCCAGGAGATTGTGCAGGTTTGTGGACCTGAAGGAGATTTTGGTTTCTGGATTAGAATGAGCGGTTGGGAATGTAAGGTTTTAAGTAAGTAGCAAGAGCTGGGCAGTTGGCAGGTTTAAAGATGAGCTTGTGGGCAATGGTGAGTTGTAGGTAACTGAGGAAGTTGGGTAGTTCAAGCCAGTTGAAGGTGAGGAGGGAGTGGCAGTGGTGGGATGAGTTTATTGAATTGGTTGCAAATTTGGAGACCTTGTGGTAGCAGGATTCAAGTTTGGACAGAAGGCCAAGATGGAAACTGGTGAAAAGAGGGACACCATACATAAGGGAGGGGAGTAGGAAGGTGGATGCAAGAGTTTGACGGGTAGAAGGGCTTAGAAAGCGGTTGTGCCAGTAGAGGAGACCTAAAGTTTTGTGGATTTTCTAGGATTGTGGAGTGGATGTGGGTGTCAAATTTTAGTTCTTCATCAATAATGATGCCAAGAAGCTTGGTGTTAGGAACAATTTCAAGGAAGGTGCTTGTTTTGGCTATGTATGGTGAATGTGGATTTGTCAATTAAGTGTTTGGTAGGGGAAAAAAACATTAGTTTGGTTTTATTTGCATTTAGTGCCAGATGGTTAGACTGCATCCAGGTTTCTGTTTTGGAGAAGGCTAGTTGGATTTTTGCTAGGAGCTCACAGGGGGAGAAGGCGGAGCAGATGATTGTTGAGTCATCTGCATACTGGATGATAGAGGAGTCTGGGATGGATTGGTGAAAGTTAATGAATAGGTTGAAGAGAAGAGGGCCAAGAACAGAACCTTGTGGGACACCTGTGGGTGTGAGAAGGAAGGGGGAGGTTGAAGTTTTCCATTGGACTGCTTGTTGGCAGTTGTACAAGTAGCTGGAAAACCAGGCGATGGTGGTAGGAGAGAGGTGTAGGGCGGACAGTTGGGATATAAGTAGGGTATGTGAGATGGTGTCAAAGGCATTTGACAGATCTAAGAATAGTGCGGATACGAACTTGCCTGAGGCGTGTTCGAGGTGTATGGTTTCAAGAAAGAAAAGAAGGGCAGTCATGGTACTGTGGCCAGGGCAGAAGCCGTGTTGGGTAGGGGGGAGAGGAGATTGTTTAGTGTTAGGTGTGCCATGAGTTGTGCTTGTATTTTCTGTAGTATTTTAGAAAGAGGGGAAAGGATGGCAAAAGGCCTGAAGTTGGTGGTATCAGTATTTTTGCCACCTTTGTGGAGGGGGATGATGTAAGCATGGCGCCAAATAAAAGGGACGTATGATTCCTGTATGGATCTATTTATAAGAATAGAGATGGGATAGGCAATGCTGTCTGCAGATTGTTTAAGGAAGGTGGGTGGAAGGTTGTCAGGTGGATAGCGACAGGGTTTGTCCGTTCGGGAGGAGCAGCAGTCGCCAAACAGAAAACAATCAGTGAGAAGGTTAGCAACTACAGAAATAGGGCAGCCTATCATTTTGGTTTGAATGTTACCTTTCTGTTTTGTTTTTATTATTTATGCACCAATGGGGAGCTGCAGTTCACTGAGAAGGAAAATAATGTAGATATGCCAGGGACTTTGGAAAGGGACATGCAGTAAGTGCACACTACTGAGGGATGCCAGTGGGACAGACAGAAAAAGAGTGTAGTCAGGCAGAGGTTTTTAGTATTTAAAGATGGTGCTGCAGCTCAGGGAAGGAGTAAGTAAACTCTGAAGAGGAAGTGGGAGGGAATAGACAGGATTGACAGGGCGGGGTAGCTTACAATAACATGTTAATAGACCGAGAGAAGGGGGGGCAAAGAGCCAGGGCTTGTAAAAAGCTGTGAGAAAACAGGTTTGACAGGGCTAGGAAACTTACACTAGAATTATGTTAGGAGAACAAGAAAAGGGGGAGGCAATGGACCAGGACTTGTAGAAAGCTGTGGGAAGAGAAAAACAATCAACCAACTAGCCCAGGTCAGTACCTAACGGTGTCTGTTTATCTGTGTGTATTCAAAAGCAGATTTAGTAGAGCATCAGTGAAGTAGAATAGAAAATAAATGTAAAGATTTGAGAAACTGTTTATATTTGTTACTATAAATGGGAGAATAAAATATAACAACATAAAAGAAATGTGATATACAAGATAAAAAAATTTTAAGAAGATAAAATAAAAGCAAAGCTTTGGAAAAAACGTATATATTTGTTACAGTAAATGGGAGGAAAAAGGGGGGGGGGTAGTAGAAGCATCAGTAGGAGTATCACAGAGAGATTATAATAGACCTACACCGCTCACAGTCTGTTGATAAAAGAAGAACTTGCAGTGGCTTTTACTGGTTTGTATGTGGTTCTGCTCTCCGTGTCCTTGTATGCAGGCAGATGCTTCGGGTTTTTGTTTTTGGACCTTTGAAGTGTTTAAGGGACTGTAAGGGGAGAGGGACAGAGAGAGACAGAGATGTTAATATGAAGCCAGAAAAGGCGTAGGTGAAGTAAATTAGTGGAAATAAAACAGGCAAGGAAATACCACAATTTTACTTCAGCTGAGCAGTACTTAATCAAATAAATTAGTTAAGGAACAAGCAGTGATAATTAATAAGAAAGTCATCCTATTCAGTAATATGAAATTCAGTCTATTGCCACCTTAATTTCACAGAATGCAGAGTAATTCATTGCCAGTACACTTTTCCAGCTACTTGTTGCTACTTAGTAATGCATGTCAACAGAAAGTACAGTCGTGTAACACTTACCATAAATGTATATGTTCGAGTGTACTCACTGTTGCAGTCATCACATTTGGGTTATCTGCTTGCAGTAGCCCTCAGTCGGCCTCATAGCCGGTTTTAGGCACCAGTGGGGCCCCAACCACAGCAAGTTATCTTATCCTGATATTTTGTCACATCTGTAAAACCAACCAAAGTTAGTGCAGCAGTCTTGCATACTTAAACTATGAGGGTAATAACTCTTATTTATATCTCCTTTAAAATTCAAAGATATTTCTGGTTGTAGTAATGGTGTTTTGTCAAGTAACAGGCATCAGCATGCCATTAAATATTTTACTACAGACATAGTGCTCCTGGCTTAGTTAAACCCTGCTTTTGGACATTTTCTCCACTAAAACTAACTACTTAGCCAGCTTTAAAACCATGGCTGCAGGGGCCCCTTAATCATCTTTGTCTGTGTGGGGCCCACAAAAGCTGCTGCTGACTGAGTAAAATGAGGAATGAAAATGCATTAATTTCCTAATTATGCTCTTTAACATGAACAGGGCTGTGATATGACCCTATTAGGATGAAGATGATAATGAACATGAACAATATAAGCACTAGAAGGATCAGCAGCCCAGAGTGACTTACCTCAGTGCAAACTTTGGATTTTAAGAAGAGCTAATGTTTCCGATCATCAGGGATAGTTTCTCTTTCAGGTAGTTTTATAACTAATACCAGAACACCAGATACTATAACTCAATTTCTTTACTTAAGAATTCAGTATAATTCCCAAAAATAATAGAATAAATGCTCAGAATCATAAATATGTTTAAATTTCTCTAATTCACTTAAAAGTTACTAGAATAACATATTTTGCATCAACATCTATTTTTGGACAATAAGTATAAAACTCAGATGTCTGGATTGATTGACTGTAATCCTGAATGATTTACCAGCAAATCAGACTTTTACGAAGGATAAAGCAAAAGTATGAACAAAATCAGGAAGGTCTGTGAAAGTAGGGACAGTGACAAGTATGCATTACTCCTCAATGGGATAGATCTTACTGCTTCTGCTGTTTGACAAATGCTAAACAGCAGTGACTAATCTGGTGCATTGCTGTTTGCTGAAATAAGTACATAACTAGTACTGCTGTGGCTTATGCATGTTAGTGTCATCACTGATTTAAGCACCCAATAAAGCCAGGACACAGACATTATTCTTGTGCATCAGTAAAAATTGTTGGAGAAAATGTGTCAATTGTGTTTAACCTGAATGGTGCTGAGATATGACCCTTTTAGGATAAAGCTAATAATAGCCTCTGTTTACAACCACACCCATTCTAAAACCAGCCCTGTTGAAATGTGTGTCTGGAGATTGTGGATATTACATCTTTGATTTTCATCACAGTCTAGAAGGTTACTATAGCTTGTGTGAGAGGTGTACTGTCTAGGAGCAACAAATTTGAATATTACTGAAATCATTCTCATGAAGAACATGCTATGTATATGTATATCATCAGTCACTTGAAATATATGACAAAGGCAATTTAAATCTCTGCTTTCATCCCAGTCTAACACCAGAGGGATGCATAGGCAGTGACTTGTCTTTTAGAGGGTTAGGAGGTAAGCAGTATTTCCAGAGAAGACTTAAATATTCTCACAACTACTGGCTTGTTAGTTTACTCTAAGCTACAATTTTGTCAGCTTTGAAAATTAAGCCTTGGGCACAAATTATGCCTTGAAAGAAAAAATAAGACTGACATTCTTTTTCTTCATAATTTTATTTAGGCAACCATTAGAGTAAAATGTTGAGAAAATGCTCTAAAATGCATCCCAGACCATCTGTAAACCTGTGGCTTCTTGGGCCCTGATTTGAGTTATTTCCTAAATGGTTATTACTGGGCTGTCTTGTTCAGGAAAGGTGTGTTGAAGGATGCAAGGAAAACTAAAGCTGAACCACAACAGTGATTTTTTCCTTAATCATAATTTCTGTTCAAGCTATTATTGGATGAAAAGGTTGTGTAAAATGCACTTCAGAGCATATAGAAGCTTAGAGTATGGCAAAATGTGAGAAAAGGAAGAAAAAGTAATGTGAATGGTATGGGGAAGCACAAAGGAGAAGGACTCTGAGGTGAGGACTGGAGGGTGTGTGTGTGTAGGGGGTGTTGAAATGTAGGTCCAGTAATCATTTCACTTTAAGTCCAGACCTGTACATAGACTTGTTGCAATGTATCACTGTTGCAGCTAAGTGCCAGTAACTCTAACTGCCTCTTTGTTAGACAGCTCAACATAGTGATAGTGTGATACATAGGCCTGTTGTAATGTAAAAGCTGCAGGTCTGTCTGTGGATACTACTCCTAAAAGTTTGCAGCATGAAATAAAGGGTTGCTTAGGATGGATGGCATTGTTAGGATGATACTTATACTGGTAACTTGACACTTGCTGGGGCCCCGCCCTGGTCGGCCTGATTATCAAAGTCTTGGGACCTGCGTCGGTTGCTGTCTCATCTTCCGTGACGTCAGTACTCATGGGTATAAAGCATGCAGCTGACTCCATTACATCAGTTTTTCTTGCCCCAGATGTCAGGTGCCCCCCTAATGGGAAGCAATTAAATATATATATATACAAGGTTATACCTCCAACAAAAAAGCAAATACACCAAAAAGCTTTTAAGCATAGAAAAGAAGAGTAGAGGCATAGCCAAAAGAAGTCAGGGGGCTGGAGGGAGGGTAATCGGGACTGCAACAGTGAATACACTCGAACATTTATGGTAAGTGTACACAACTGTACTATGTTCTTCGTGTTTCACTGTTGCAGTCATCACATTTGGGTAGATTCCCAAAGCTATGGATGGGAGGAGGAATTTAGATAGCATTAGGACTAGCTATAAGGCCTTGCAAGACTGCAGTGGCAAAGCCAGCTCTGGATTTAGAGACAATTGGCAAATGGTAATGTTTGGTGAAAGTATGCACAGAACTACAGGTAGCAGCTTCTAGGATGTCCATTGTAGGGACACCTCTGAGAAAGGCTGTAGAAGTAGATGCAGCCCTGGTTGAATGGGGTCTAATCCCCTGTGGGATAGGTTTTCCATGGTGCTTATAGCAGAAATGAATGCAATGGCCTATCCATTTAGAAATGGTTTGCTTTGAAATAGCCTCCCCCTCTGCCCCTGCAGCAAATGCCACCAGCAGTTGTTCAGATTTCCTTTGAAGTTTAGTCCTGTCCAAGTAAAATCTAAGTTGTCTGTGCACATCTAAGGAGTGCAGTATCGGTTCCCCTTTGTTCTGTGGAAAAGAAGGTTGGCAATTGAATGGTCTGATTAAGAGCCACACTGAATACCATCTTGGGCATGAAGGAGGGATTGGTCCTGAGGGACACCCTGTCCGCATGAAAGATGATGAAAGGCTCCACTGCCATAAGGGCCTGTAATTCAGATACCCTTCTTGTTGAAGTGATTGCTAAAAGGAACGCTGTTTTCCAAGAAAGGAATTTTAACTCTGCACTTGCAGCTGGCTCAAAAGGAGGAAGAGTGAGTTTTTCCAATACAAAGTTAAGGTCCCAGGCTGGAGTTGGGGCTCTCCTGGGTGGTCATATGTTTTTGGCCCCTCTGAGGAACTGCTTGAGCAGCGGATGAGAGAAGAGGGGTGGTTCTGTGTTGTAATGAGCTGAAATGGCTGAGGCGTGAATTTTGATGGAGGAAAAAGAAAGGCCCTTGTGAAGCATCTCAGTTAAGTATTGAAGAATCTGAGGTAAATTGGGCGCTGCTGTGCCCATCCCTTGAGTTTGGTTCCAGGAACAGAATCTTTTCCATTTTTCAGCATAAGATTTTCTAGTACTAGGCCTCCTTACCTCCAAAATGACATTCAACACTTGTTTACTGAGGGATGGTAACGGAGAGAATAGGAAATTAGCCAGGCTGCCAGGTTCAGGGTTTGAAGCGGAGGGTGCAGAATCTGGCTCTCCTGAGGCAGGTGCCATGGAGTCAGCAGTGACACACTGCGCAAGAGGGGGTACCAGTGTTGGCGTGGTCAGTCTGGTGCAATCAGTATCATTCTTGGTTTGTCCTGTTTGATCTTTAGTAGTACTTTGGAGAGGAGAGGCAGAGGAGGAAAGGCATAAACTGAAGGACAGAGCACCCACTTTCCAAGCTTGAGAGGAATCCTTGTGCAGAATTTGTCCAATTGGCAGTTCTGGGGGGAGGCAAACAGGTCTATATCTGTGCTCCCCCATTTATCAACATGTTGAAAGTCTTTGGTTCCAGTTTCCACTCGTGTGGGTCCATGAGATTTCTGCTTAGTTCGTCTGCCAGTGAATTTAGTTTTCCTGGCAGGAACTGAGCCTGTAGATGCACTTGGTAGCTCAAGGCTGTGTTCCACAGAGCCACAGCTAGTCTGCAGGGGGGCATGAATGGGTACCCCCCTGCTTGTTTATATACCACATATAACCGTGGTGTTGTCCGTCTTTACCATTAACTGTCCTGGAAGAATGTAGTCCTTGAAGGCTGTCAGAGCATTCTGTACAGCTAACATTTCTTTTTGATTGATATGCAGGTGCATTTGACTTGAGTTCCATTTGCCCTGAATGCACTTCCCTGCCAGGTGAGCCCCCACATGCATAGTCTGATGTTGTTAGGGTTTGGGTGGCAGGGGGTAGAGTGAATGTTAGTCCCTTATTTTGGTGGCAGGCCTCTGCCCACCAAAGGAACTCTAACCGTAGGCAAGATATGATAGGAATCATTGCTTCTAGATCCTGAGAATGTTGACACCATAGGCTTTTTAGATACCATTGTAGTTTCCTCATATGCAGTCTTGCATATGTAATTAGTAGAATGCAGGAGGCCATGAACCCCAAGGCTTGCAGTATTTGCCTTGCAGGTAGCTGGATTTTTGTGGCCATTAGTTTGAAGTAAGTTGTCAAATGAATTTGTTTCTCTGGCGTGAGAAAAGCCATCTGGGAAGTTATGTTCAAGCTTGCTCCCAGGAATATAATTTGTTGACAGGGTACCATATGTAATTTCTTTTCGTTTATGGTGTACCCCAGACAAGTTAGCACCTTTTGCACAAATGCCAGATGATTCAAAAGTATGTCCTGGCTTTCTGCCTGAATTAGACAATCGTCCAGGTATGGGTATATTTGAATATTTCTTTGCCTGCAAAATGGAAAGTGATAAAATCAGGAACAGTCAACCCAATAAAATCAAGTAAAAATCTGCTCCACTCTGCTACAAACGACGCACCAGCACACAAATGGTACCAACTCCTTCTTCCAAAATAGTTTATTAATATAAAAACATCCACTGATTGTTGAGCGCTTTCATCTATCTCAAGACTTCATCAGAACAAAGTACATTTCTCTCAACTTCCATAAATACTTAATTATTTGATCGCATGTATATACTTCATTAACCATTTAAAGTGCTAGTGCGTGAACTTCCCTACAGATAAAAATATTCATTTAAAATGTATTTCTATCCTACTTATATTCCTTATACAATAAATCATTATAAAATTGTCAAATAAATACATTTCATTTAATATGTTCATAATTTAATATGTTTCCTATATAATGCGTTTAAAATAGATAATAAAATATGTGCCCATTTCTATTTTCTGTCAGCTTCTAAAATGGGTCTAATGGATAGGTATTCATTAATACCTGGGGTAACTGAGGCGTTCAATCTTATTTGCCACCTAGCTTCTCTTTCCCCCACTACCTTCCTAATGTCCCCTCCTCGAGGGTTGAACCCAACCAATTCAAGTATTTCAAAATGGAAACCAGAACATTCTTTATTTTCATTTAGGTGTTTCCATAGGGCATTTTTCTCATCCCCTTTTTTAATACTATATTCATGGTCGTAGATCCTATTCCTCAAGCACCTGGTAGTTTTGCCCACATAAAAACTCGGACATTTACTACACTTTGCTAAATAAACCAGGTGCTTGGACCTACAATTGCCCTTTTGGAACTTCACCATGGTTTCATTTGCATCCTGAAGTATAATTGTGGGGGAACTAATAATGTAGGGACACTGCTTGCATGTCCCACATTTTTGTGTCCCCTTTTCACAACCACTCTGGCGTCTAAATTTTTACTTCTAATAACTTTTTCATGTTAATACCATTCCTATAGACAAACTCCGGTCTATCCCCCACTATTTTAGAAACATTGCTGTCAACCCTTATAATACTCCAATGCTTCTCCAGAATGTTACTAATCTCTCTACTATGGGGAGCATATTGTAGTACACAAGCTTTACCATATTTTCCATTATTCGACCTGGTGAGATCTCTTCCTTCAGGGGCCTCACCTTTACTCTTGGCTTTACTTCCCAACAAGGGTTTGTATTTCTTCCCCCATTGATCCTTAATGTAATTAGTAACATCAGCTACCATGCTGACAGGATAACCCCTATTCCTGAAATACATCCCTATTTTTTCTAGCTCACTGTCTAGATCATTGCCATCGGATGTCATCCGAGCCGCCCGAATACATTGGCCCTTTATAATATTTCTTTTTTGGACCACAGGATGGCTGCTGTTGAACTGTAAATAGGAATTACTGAAAGTATCATTCCTGAATATATTTGATTTAAATTTCCCATTTTCTAATGTTATCTTAGTGTCTAAATATGAGATAGAGTCTTTGTCTATGCAAAAAGTAAACTTTAAAAAGTCGCTGCATGAATTCAAATATAATTTGAAACTATCAAATTCCTCCAAGTTCCCTTTCCAAATGACAAAAATGTCGTCCAAGAACCGCAAATAACATCCCATATACCTAAACCAATGAGACTTAAAAATGAACTCTTCCTCCCAATCTAACAGGAACAGATTGGCAAACATCGGGGCGCAGGCTGCACCCATCGCTACCCCCTTCCTTTGCCTAAAATACTCCCCCTCAAACATGATATAGTTGTGGGATAACACTATATCCATGAATTCTAATATTAATAATGTTCTCTCCCATGGTAGATTACCTTTGTTCCTAATACTTTCTAGAAACCTAGACATTCCTTCTTCTTTCGGTATGCTAGAAAATAAATCAACCACATCAATCGTTATTAGCCATTCTGCTCCTGTGGCTAGATCTGGCTGTAATCTGCTCAGGAAGTCCCATGAATCAATTACTATGTGGGGAATATTTTGGTATATGGGTTTGAGCCACTTGTCTATCACCTTACCAAAAGGGAAGGTTTTCGATTCACTCCCCGAAATAATAGGTCTGAATGGGGGGTTCTGAATATCTTTATGCACTTTGGGGATCCCTACTATTGTGCTTATTGATGGGTATTCTACTTTCAAAAAATTATATAGATCACCATCTATTCTATCTTCCACTAATAGATCTTCTAAAATGAGATCCACCTTGTGATACCCTATATTTACCTCATTAATAGATGCTATGTCATAATTACCGGAATTAAGTAAAATGCTGTTCATTTTACTAATATAATCTTCCTTATGATAAAGGACGGCTCCCCCACCCTTGTCGGGTTTCATTATTCTCAGGCTGTTGTCACTCTGTATGTCCCTCAATACTACAGACTCCTCTTTAGTAAGGTTATATTTCATTTTTTTAGATCTGTTCTTATCATATTTATAAATTTCATCTATTACCAATTTCTCATATATCCCTAACAGGTTGTGTAGGGGGGGGTGTAAAGGTGCTGGCCTTTCTAAACTCACTTAGTCCTTTATGGGGTTTACCATCAAAAAATACCCCAAAATTCAATTTCCTAACGTATTTTTTAATGTCTACAACATAGGCTTCCAATTTGAATTTGTGATTGGGTATAAATTTCATCCCTTTTGAAAGTAGAGTGAAATGTTCCTTTTTAAGTTCCATACATGTGTAATTGTAAATGGTGATTTGTACACTTATGGTTGAATTAGAAGAATTGAATAATGTGATGCAAAGAGATTTATTATATGATGAATGTGAACTGTTTTTAGAATCCCAATATACTTGGGTTGAGGGGCTAGTGGTGAAACAGTTTGAGAGGAAATGTAAGAAACTGAATAGGGACCTTGACCAATATAAAAACAGATACGCGTACAGATGGGACAGAGACAATACTATTAAACAAAAAGGATTCACACGCAAGTTTGAGAGAAGAAACGGACAAATCAATTATAGAGAGAATTTTAATTACAGAAACCATCAGGTTAATAAAATGAATGAGGGAGACAAGAGGGGGAGATCCCAGTCCAATAATGTTTTAGAGGAAGAAATGGGGTGGGAGGATATGGACAGAAACAGACACTTGGGGAGCAGAATGAAGAGGGGAAACTACAACGGGAGATAGTTGGAACTACAAGGGTTAAACCCAGGGACAAAGAACAGGGTATAGTGAGAGTCAATGATATTACAAATGTATGGGGAGACTTCATTTACAATTACACATGTATGGAACTTAAAAAGGAACATTTCACTCTACTTTCAAAAGGGATGAAATTTATACCCAATCACAAATTCAAATTGGAAGACTATGCTGTAGACATTAAAAAATACATTAGGAAATTGAATTTGGGGGTATTTTTTGATGGTAAACCCCATAAAGGACTAAGTGAGTTTAGAAAGGCTAGCACCTTTACACCCCTCCTACACAACCTGTTAGGGATATATGAGAAATTGGTAATAGATGAAATTTATCAATATGATAAGAACAACAGATCTAAAAAAATGAAATATAACCTTACTAAAGAGAAGTCTGTAGTATTGAGGGACATACAGAGTGACAACAGCCTGAGAATAATGAAACTCGACACGGGTGGGGGAGCCGTCCTTTATCATAAGGAAGATTATATTAGTAAAATGAACAGCATTTTACTTAATTCCGGTAATTATGACATAGCATCTATTAATGAGGTAACTATAGGGTATCACAAGGTGGATCTCTTTTTAGAAGATCTATTAGTGGAAGACAGAATAGATGGCGATCTATATAATTTTTTGAAAGTAGAATACCCAACAATAAGCAAAATAGTAGGGATCCCCAAAGTGCATAAAGATATTCAGAACCCCCCATTCAGACCTATTATTTCGGGGAGTGAATCGAAAACCTTCCCTTTTGGTAAGGTGATAGACAAGTGGCTCAAACCCATATACCAAAATATTCCCCACATAGTAATTGATTCATGGGACTTCCTGAGCAGATTACAGCCAGATTTAGCCACAGGAGCAGAATGGCTAATAACGATTGATGTGATTGATTTATTTTCTAGCATACCGAAAGAAGAAGGAATGTCTAGGTTTCTAGAAAGTATTAGGAACAAAGGTAATCTACCATTGGAGAGAACGTTATTAATATTAGAATTCATGGATATAGTGTTATCCCACAACTATATCATGTTTGAGGGGGAGTATTTTAGGCAAAGGAAGGGGGTAGCCATGGGTGCGGCCTGTGTCCCGATGTTTGCCAATCTGTTCCTGTTAGATTGGGAGGAAGAGTTCAATTTTAAGTCTCATTGGTTTAGGTATATGGGATGTTATTTGCGGTTCTTGGACGACATTTTTGTCATTTGGAAAGGGAACTTGGAGGAATTTGATAGTTTCAAATTATATTTGAATTCATGCAGCGACTTTTTAAAGTTTACTTTTTGCGTAGACAAAGACTCTATCTCATATTTAGACACCAAGATAACATTAGAAAATGGGAAATTTAAATCGAATATATTCAGGAAAGATACTTTCAGTAATTCCTATTTACAGTTCAACAGTAGCCATCCTGTGGTCCAAAAAAGAAATATTATAAAGGGCCAATGTATTCGGGCAGCTCGGATGACATCCGATGGCAATGATCTAGACAGTGAGCTAGAAAAAATAGGGATGTATTTCAGGAATAGGGGTTATTCTGTCAGCATGGTAGCTGATGTTGCTAATTACGTTAAGGATCAATGGGGGAAGAAATACAAACCCTTGTTGGGAAGTAAAGCCAAGAGTAAAGGTGAGGCCCCTGAAGGGAGAGATCTCACCAGGTCGAATAATGGAAAATATGGTAAAGCTTGTGTACTACAATATGCTCCCCATAGTAGAGAGATTAGTAACATTCTGGAGAAGCATTGGAATATTATGAGGGTTGACAGCAATGTTTCTAAAATAGTGGGGGATAGGCCGGAGTTTGTCTATAGGAATGGTATTAACATGAAAAAGTTATTAGAAGTAAAAATTAGAAGCCAGAGTGGTTGTGAAAAGGGGACCCTAAAATGTGGGACATGCAAGCAGTGTCCCTACATTATTAGTTCCCCCACAATTATACTTCAGGATGCAAATGAAACCACAGTGAAGTTCCAAAAGGGCAATTGTAGGTCCAAGCACCTGGTTTATTTAGCAAAGTGTAGTAAATGTCCGAGTTTTTATGTGGGCAAAACTACCAGTTGTTTGAGGAATAGGATCTACGACCATGAATATAGTATTAAAAAAGGGGATGAGAAAAATGCCCTATGGAAACACCTAAATGAAAATAAAGAATGTTCTGGTTTCCATTTTGGAATACATGAATTGGTTAGGTTCAACCCTCGAGGAGGGGACATTAGGAAGGTAGTGGGGGAAAGAGAAGCTAGGTGGCAAATACGATTGAACGCCTCAGTTCCCCCAGGTATTAATGAATACCTATCCATTAGACCCATTTTAGAAGCTGATAGAAATGGGCACATATTTTATTATCTATTTTAAACGCATTATATAGGAAACATATTAAATTATGAACATATTAAATGAAATGTATTTATTTGACAATTTTATAATGATTTACTGTATAAGGAATATAAGTAGGATAGAAATACATTTTAAATGAATATTTTTATCTGTAGGGAAGTTCACGCACTAGCACTTTAAATGGTTAATGAAGTATATACATGTGATCAAATAATTAAGTATTTAAGGAAGTTGAGAGAAATGTACTTTGTTCTGATGAAGTCTTGAGATAGATGAAAGTGCTCAACAATCAGTGGATGTTTTTATATTAACAAACTATTTTGGAAGAAGGAGTTGGTACCATTTGTGTGCTGCTGCGTTGTTTGTAGCAGAGTGGAGCAGATTTTTACTTGATTTTATTTGCCTGCAAAATGCAGTGACTGGAGCTAGGCACTTTGTGAATACCCTGGGCTCAGTAGATAAGCCAAAGTATGTTTTCTAACCTGTTCAGCAAAATACATTAAATCCTGTAAATCCTTATTTTCAGCAGAGTCAGGAATCAACATCATTTTCTGTTTAAGCAATCCAATAATATGCTGATACTTTAACATATGAAACTGGCAGTTTAAGGCCCTAATGGCCAAGCTTGCAGAAGTGTATAACTTCTTACCCTATCTATCCAGCCCCCCTGGAGTCTCTATCAGAGGGGGTACGATTTTTGGCAGTAGTAGCCTTAATGCCCCTACAGCAAAGCTGACTAGCAGCTGGTCAGACTTTCTGAGAGGCTTAGTCCTGTCCAAATAGAATCTAAGCTGTCTGTGCACGTCTAGAGAATGCAGTATCTTTTCCCCTTTATTTTGAGAACTAGAGAAAAAAGTAGGCAAATGAATGGACTGATTTAAAGCCACACTAGACACCACCTTGGGAATAAAAGATGGGTTAGTCCCGAGTGAAACCCTGTCCGCATGGAAGATAATGAAGGGTTCCACTGCCATAAGGGCATGCAGTTCAGACACTCTTCTTGCTGAAGTGATGGCTAGAAATAAAGCTGTTTTCCATGAGATGAATTTCAACTCTGCTGTAGCAGCCTGTTCAGAAGGGGGAAGTGTAAGTTCTTTCAGTACAAAGTTAAGGTCCCAGGCTGGAGTTGGAGCTCTCCTGGGGGGGGGGGGGGGGTCTTACATTTTTGGCCCCTCTAAGGAACTGTTTTACCAGAGGATGAGAGAAGAGAGGTGGCTCAGTATTATAATGAGCTGAGATGGCAGAGGCATAATTCTTAATTGACGAGAAGGATACGCCCTTGTGAAGCAATTCTGTTAAGTAATCTAGTATATAAGGTAAGCTGCGTACAGTTGTGGCCCATCCCTTGAGACTGGCTCCAGGAACAGTAACTTTTCCACTTTTCGTAACAGGATTTTCTAGTACTAGGCCCTCTTGCCTCAAGAATGACACCCAGCACCTGCTTACTGAGGGTTGCTAGAGGTGAGCTCAGGGGAGTAGCCAGGCTGCAAGGTTCAGGGTCTGAAGCTGAGGGTGCAGAATTTGGCGCCCCTGCTGGGACAGCAGGGAAGGGGTCTGAGGCAGGTGCCATGGTTGTAGCACTGTCAGATTGCGCAAAAGAGGATACCAGTGCTGGCGTGGCCAGTCTGGTGCAATCAGTATTGTCCTCGTCTTGTCCTGTTTGATCTTTAGAAAACTTTAAGAAGAGAGGCAGAGGGGGAAAGGCATAGACTGAGAGGCTTTCCCAGGAAAAGGACTGGGCATCCACCTTCCAAGCTTGGCTATGGGGAGAGTTCTGGTGCAGTATTTGTTCAACTGATAGTTCTGAGGGGAAGTAAACAGGTCCATCTCTGGTGTCCCCCCATCTGTTCCCCAAAAGTTTGAATGTTTTGGGTTCCAGTTTCCATTTGTGTGAGTCCATGAGTTTTCTGCTTAAGTCGTCTGCCAATGAATTTAGTTTGCCTGGCAGTAATTGAGCCTGTAGGTGCACTTGGTTGCTCAAGGCTGTGTTCCACAGAGCCATGGCTAGTCTGCAGAGTAGGTAGGAATGTGTTTCCCACTGCTTGTTTATGTACCACATAACTGTGGTGTTGTCTTTACCAATAGTTGTCCTGGAAGAATAAGGCCTTTGAAGCTGTCAGAGCATCCTGTACAACTAACATTTCTTTCTGATTGATATGCAGGTGCATCTGCTTTGAGTTCCATTTGCCCTGAATTCACTGCCCTGCCATGCGAGCCCCCCATGCATAGTCTGATGCGTCTGTTGTTAGGGTTTGGGCAGCAGGGGGTAAAGTAAAACAGTCCCTGGTTGTGGTTGCAGGCCTCTGCCCACCAAAGGAGCACTGCCCTTAGACATGGAATGATAGGAATTATTGTTTCCAGGTCCTGAGAATGTTGATTCCATAAGACTTTTTAGATACCACTGAAGTTTCCTCATATGCAGTTTTGCATATGGAATTAACAGAATGCAAGAGGCCATGAACCCCAGAGTTTGCAGTATTTTCCATGCAGACAGCTGGGTTTTGGTGGCCAGCAGGTTGAAGTAAGTTGTCAAATAAATTTGTTTCTCTGAAGTAAGGAATGCCATCTGGGAAGTTGTGTTCAAACCTGCTCCCAGGAATACAATCTGTTGACAGGGTACTAGGTGTGATTTCTTTTCGTTGATGGTGTACCCCAGTGAAGTTAGAAGTCTCTTTACAAATGAGAGGAGCTGTAGTAGCATGTCCTGACTTTCCGCCTGAATCAGGCAATCGTCCAAATATGGGTAAATCTGAATACTTCTCTGCCTGCAAAAAGTAATGGCTGGAGCTAGGCACTTCGTGAATACCTTGGGCGCAGTAGATAAGCCAAAGGGAAGTGCAGAGAACTGATGGTGCATACAGCCTGCCCTGAAGCGAAGGTATTTCCTGCAAGATTCCCTTATGGGGATGTGCAGGTAAGCTTCTCTTAAGTCTAGGTTTGCCAGCCAAGCATCCTTGGCTAGCATAGGAAGCAGCTGTTGAAGAGTTAGCATTTTGAATTTTGGAACCACCAGAAAGGTGTTGAGAATAGATAAATCCAGGATAGGACACCAAGAGTTTTCTTTTCTGGGAACCAGGAACAGTCTTAAATAAAAGACTTGTCCGCTTTGTTCTGCTGGGACAGGTTGAATAGCCTTGATGCTGAGGAGCGAAAGTACTTGCTTTTGGGCCTCTGCCCAGTGGTTTGGGGGGAGGTCTGGCCATCCACTTAGGATTGGGAGTGAGTGGAAGTGGAATCTGTATCCTAGGGAAGTAATGTTTAAAACCCATATGTCTTGGGTAATGTATTCCCAGTTTTTTGCATGCAGGGCCAGTTTTCCTCCTAAAGGTGCAAGTACTTGAGCAAGGCTTGGGGGAGTTAAGCATAAGTCACTGTGCAAGTTTATCATAGGGGGGTGTCTTACTACTCCCTGTTTTGGAGGTGGGAGCACCCCACTGCTTAGATCTGTGCATAACCTGAGACTGAAGTCTTGGGGGACTGCTGCCCCTGGGTTTGGACTGAGAAGGCCTGGAAGGGACTGGAAAGGACCAGTTCTTTGAAGGCCAATGCCTACTGAATTGAGTGGCTGTACTTTTAAGAAATCTTTAACAGTTTGCATAGATTTAGCTTTCTCCTCCATCCTTTTGAGAACTTATTCTGTGTTATTGCCAAATAGACGCTCTTGGTTTAAGAGAGCATCCAGTAATTTTGCTTTGACATGATCTGGCAAGTTTTGTTCCTTAAGTCAAGCATGCCTTCTAAGAACAGGCCCAGTGACTGCAGCTCTACAAGATGCTTCTAAAGCATCAAGACCACACTGCAAAAGTATGTTTACCAACTTGGTCAGCTGAATGCATTAACTCTGTGTTCTGCACAGTCAGGAATCAACATCATTTTCTGTTTAATTAGCCCCATATATGCTGCTGATACTTTAAAATATGAAACTGGCAATTTAAAGCCCTAATGGCCAGAGTAGCAGAGGTGTATACCTTCTTATCCCATCTGTCTAAAGCCCTAGAATGCTTGTCAGAAGGGATAGGACTCTTGGCAGCAGTAGCCTTAATGCCTTTTGGTCCTTGGGAAATGGTCTCTGGATCCGCAGTAGGATTCTTGAAAAGGAATTTGAGAGAGTCAGGTACTCTATAGTACCTGTCAGGTTTCCTGGGAGCTGGAGGCAAAGTATCTGGAGTAAGGCTGGATTCCAAGACAACAATCTACAATCTCCAGAACTGGAGGGATAGCTAGAGGCTTGTGCTGAGCCAGGTTTAAAAATTCCCTGATTCTCTTTTTGGACCAAGAGTAGTCCTGGCTTTCCAAGCAGAAATGCTCCCTAAGGGTATGCAAAGTTTCACCAAAAGAAAAATCTTCTGGAGGGGAAGCAGAGGGAATGGAATCCTCTGCATCAGATTCCCCATAGGTAGATAAGGGTATGTCCTGGTAGTCAGAAGTAACAGAGATATCAGATTCCTGATCAGAAGAATCAGAAGGAAATTCAGTTCTAGGTGTCTTTGAGGGGGAAGGCTAGCTTCTCCCAATTAAGGTAATAAGGTCTTCAGTCATTCTAATCATTTGTTTTTGAGGAATGTGGGCCTGAGAATGAACTTTGGTCGTCTGTTTCCTAGGCATAGTACGAACTTTAGGCCCGAGAAATTCAGTATTTTTGGCTTGAAACGAAGTCATCGGTTTAATATGAAAATCGGTAGGCCTGAATACACCCTCAGAAGCAGGTGCCTGCACAGTGGCTCCGGACCCATCCAAGGTAGAAACATCCGCAGGTTCCATAGTCGAAGAAGCATCTTGCGGCATAACTGTCTCCAAATAGGTCTCAGTAGAGGCCTGCGAATCTGGAGAAGCAGGTATCAGGGGCCGCCAAAGCGCCTCACTGAGTACCGGCAGACTGGCGTCTAGCTTAACGGTAGCATCGTCGGCAGTTTTGGACCTAATCAGTCTGTCTCTGTCTTTATCCTTACGTTTTTTCATAAGATCGATAGTCGGATGGCTTACCGATGCCATTTTGGAGTACGGACATCGAGAGCGAAAGTATTTAGCTACAAAAACTGCCCGACGACGGACAGTTCGGCCATTGAACAAGGCGTAAAACCGACAGCGAGGGACGTCGTGGTCTGGGCCTAAACAGGTGACGCAGTAAGAATGAAAATCTCTATAAGGTATTTGCTTTCTACAGGCAAGACGATTAATTTTTTTCTGACATCGGTTAGAGCAAGATAAAAGGATTCCCCAATGGTGTACTTATTTTTTAGAAGACTTCAGGTCTGAAACTCGAAAATGAACATTTCAGGAGTCGGCCGACCAGCACTTGCGAGCTGCTTCTGCTTCGGGCACCGCATGGCAAGAAAGACTAATGTAATGGCATCAGCTGCATGTTTTATACCCCTGACGACCTGACGTCATGGAAGATGCGATAGCATCCAATGCAAAAATCCCAAGACTCTGGTATTCAGGCCGGCTGAGGGCTACTTGCAGGCAGATAACCCAAATGTGATGACTGCAACAGTGAAACACGAAGAACATCAGTGCATTTTCAAATTGTAAACAGTGAAATGCAACAAGTTTATATCAGTAAAAGGTGATTACTTCCTTAAAGTAAGCAAACCTACAACTGCACTCTAATTAGGAAATGACAGAGACAGCATAGAAATTGTACAGGTGAAGTTAAACACTTAAGCAAGTTGCATAGCAGAAGTTTTAACATACCAGTGCACAGCCTCTTAAAATAAATTAAACAGAAACAGATTCCATTGGATCTTATACATCACAAATTATACTTACAGTTGTGCACACTACTGAGGGATCCCCATGGGACAGACAGAAACAGAGTGTAGTCAGGCAGAGGTTTTTAGTATTTAAAGATGGCACCGCAGCTCAGGGGAGGAATAAGTAAACTCTCAAGAGGAAGGGGGAGGGAATGGACAGGACTGATAGGGCTGGGAAACTTACAACAACATTATGTTAGGAGACCTGGGGGGGGGGGGGCTAAGAGCCAGGGCTTGGAGAAAGCTGTGAGAAGAGAAAAGCAATCAACCAGCTAGCCCGTGTCAGTACCTAAAGGTGTCTATCTGTGTGAATTCAAAAGCAGATTAATAGAGCATCTGGGAAGTAAAATATAAAATAAATGTAAAGCTTTGGGAAACTGTATATATTTGTTACACTAAACGGGAGAATAAAATATAAGAATATAAAAGAAATGCGATATACAAGATAAATAAAATATAAGAATATAAAATAAATGCAAAGGTTTGAAAAAATATATTTGTTACAGTAAATGGGAGGAAAAAGGGGGGCCTAGTAGTGTGCACAGCAGAAGAATCAGTAGGAGTAGCACAGAGAGAAGATAATAGACCTACACTGCTCACAGTCTGTTGATAAAAGTAGAACTTGCAGTGGCTTTTACTGGTCTGTAGGGGGTTCCGCTCTCCATGCTCTTGTATGCAGGCAATTGCTTTAGGTTATGTTGAACAGAAAACAGTGCCTGGAAAGGGTTCTGCAGCTGCTCCCCAAAAAGCAGTTCAAGCTTCAGCTTTGGTTCAAGACATGATTTCCAATATTTTAGCGGAAAAAAATAAATCAAATGTTCTCAGAGGTGATTAAAACAAATGAAACAATTAAGGAATATATCAACTCAAATAATAAAAGAATGGAAAAATAGAAAATTCTCTAACTAGTTGTTCAGATGATTTGATAAAACTGAAAACAAATCAGAGGATGAAATCAAAATAGTTGGCTGAGTGTCAGGCTTATCAAAAAGTTGTTTCAAAAACAGTTAGAAGACTGAGAACATTGGAAAAAAAATTGGGATTTTCTTCTGTGCCAGAGAAACTGGGAGGAACACGCTGTATTAATTTTATGAAAAAACAAATATGCAGCTGGACTGGTGATCTACAGCAGGATTTGCAAATTGAAAGGGCACATCAAGCGTATGGCTCCAAACCTGGCCATGAGAAAGCAGCCAAGAACTATTTTAGTAATGATGGAAACATAGTAGCAGAAAGATTTGACCCTTATAAAACCCTGGTAGAAGGGCAAAGTATTAAACACTGGAGACAGCAGAGTGTTTGTGGAAAATGATTATTTACTGTATACATGGCAGAACAGAAAAAAACTTATCCAAGCAATCAGGTAATATCAAGAGGCAGGATTCAAACTGCAGTGTCCAGCTGTCTTCAGAGTACTTTTTTTCTGGAGGATCAAAGAAGTTTTTCATTCAGAACAGTCTATAGAGGAAATAATAAAGTATATCCATCAAAATGTGAGCCAGCAAGCAGAATGACATTCTGCTTTGCATTCTTCTCACAGTGATGTTCATAGACAAGACTATCCCAAATGAAAACTCTTCCAATGTTCCAAAGGAAAATGCTTGAGACCCCGAAAAAAGCACATGGATTGTCTAGACAAATCAGGAGTACCTTGGACCTGAACCAGGGTGTAGCACTGGGAGATGGATATGATCAGGAAGAACAGCTACACAGTAATTATTGAATAAATGTGAGATTATAATTCATTAGTCACATTAGTGAAATATGGCTTTGTACACAAAAATGGCTGACAAAAGACTAGACTTTTGATGACTTTGTTAAACTTGTGGGTGGACTGTAAAGCACACAACATTATGTCTTTAATGATTAGAAAGTATACTAAAACAAATTTTGCTCTTAGTATTTGTATAAAACATTTTTATGATATAAACTGCACATTACAATGAAAAGCAGTTTTGTACAGTATGCAGTCAGGTATTTTAAATGTGTGCATATGGGGGGGGTAGCCTTTTCTGTGATTGTTGTACATGTTAAAGCTATTAAAGTAAAGTTTTTTAATAGCAAGAAATATAGATTTTACAGTATAAAGAAGAGAAGACAGGCTGAACAGAAGAAAGTTTAAGTTAATATAATCCTGTGATCAAGGTTGCCGGGGTGGGGTGAGGTGTGTATCAGTTATATTGTATGTAGAACTAATATGATAATTTCCCCTATTTTACAAAGGGCGGTGAATGTCTACATTAATGCCCCTGGCTTAAATTATGAACATTTTTTGTAAACAAATAGGCTTGAAAAATAAGAAAATGATGAAAGACATAAAACATATTAAACTTCTTGTACCTGCAAAGATATTAGCTTGTTTATTCCATAACTAATATTCAGTGACACACGAAATCAGCAGCTATAGGCAGTTAATAATGGGAACTCTGTGCCTTCTGTTCTGAGTGAAATTTATGATGATTCCTTCAAGCATCTGCTAGTTAACTTTTTTTTTTTTTTTAATTGCTGACTACTTTTACATAGAGACAAGCTGTCTGCAGGTGCAAGAAATTAATCTTCAGAGATCTAAGCATTCTTTGCTGAGGAAAATGCAAAATTCAAAGGTACAATGCCAAGCAGTTCAGTGAAAAATAAAGTTCGAAATTATGGGAAGTGAATAAGAAATGGCTGCCTCCCCAGCATCCCTAATATAGTGTATAATTCAGGTTTATTAACATATAGACAGTGCACCTTTTTAGGGCTAAAAAAATAATATTTTCTGGAAGCATATAAGCTGTTTTTCACATCTGGAACGGAATAGAGATAAGAAAAGAACAGACAGAAATTGTTGGAAGTGTGAACACAGGCTGCAACATGTATTTTAGCACAGGTAACCTTAACTTCAAATTAGGTTATGCCTGTGGGTGTACACTATTAGTAGTCTGATGATGGATGAATACAGAGGAGTTATAACATTCTTAGCTCTGGATGCTATGTCCTTACTTATGAGATGTGCAACAGAGAAGGCCTTCCTTACTGCTGTGAGCACATGTTAATCAAATTAAGGTTGCTATCAACCTATGTTCCCAAATCTCTCACCACAGGGTTTGAGCCAAGGGGGGGTACTGTTAGTATTGTAATTTGCAGGGACTTCTCCTTTGCCGAAAGGGATGATAATGCACTTTTTTTATGTTTAAGTCTGTGGCTTTCGCATCAATCATTTGTCTGTGTAAGCCTTTTTGAAGTATGTCAGCAATGTTGGGGGACACGATAATTGCACCCAGTTTGGAGCCATCTGTGAACTTGGCAAGCCACAGTCCATCTATTTTTGCCTGGACTTCTGAGAAATAGATTCCAAACAGTAGGGGGCTCAGCACAGATCCTTGTGGTACACCACATTGGTCTGCTAGTAAAGGTGGAATCCCCAACTTTGACTGTATGCATTACGTTGGTGAGCCAGTTGGCTACCCATCTAGTGACATATGGGCGAGTTCCCAACTAGGTGAGTTTCTCAATGATGCCTCCTGAGTGAGGGATTATGTCAAAAGCCTTGGCTGAGTCAAGATAGGCTGTATATGCTGCTCTGCGTTCATCCAGTGCTTTGGTGACATTCTCGAAGAGGTTCACCAGCTTTAATAAGCATAATCTACTCTTAATGAATCCAAACTGAGTCAGGTCAAGAGTTTGAAGGTCACTTGCCTTTGTTGATAAGATCCACAATGATTCTCTCAGTGGCCTTGCAGATGAGGTTTGTTAGGCTTATAGGTCTATAGTTCCCAGGGTCAGTTGATGGACCCCCTTTGTGCAAGTGAATTACTGTTGCTGTTTTCCACTCTGCTGGTACAAAGCCAGTACTTCGACTGTGGCTGAAGAAAGTGCCAAGTGGTTCCTCTAGGTCCTGTTTTAGACCATTTAGTAGGCAGCCTGGGACGTTATTCAGTCCCACAGGCATGGTGTTTTTGACCATGAAGAATGCGGTTATGGCCTGCTGTTTGGAAATACTAGGTAGGGGACTGGTGACAGGTATGCTCTGGGGTATGTCTGGTGGAGACAGAGGGGGTGGAGTTTGCACCAAATCTGTCTACCAGGTTGGCAATGTCCTCAGGGTCAGTAAAATTGGTACTATCCACTACTTGTTAGGCACAAAAACTGGGCCTTCCCTTTTAGATTTCTGAAGTAGCTAAAAAATGCCTTGTGGTTATCCTTAGCTAGTCCCGCTAGTTTAGCTTCTTAATTGGCTTTAGAGAACTTTACAAGAATCTAATTTGCTTGTTCACACTGTGGAGGGTGTTCTTGGGCATTAGTTTCTTCCTCTTGCTGTATAGCCTATTTATGCTTGATGCCCACAATGGCGGCTTTTTCCTCCCTTGTGTGTGTGAAGACCTTGTTTTGATCCATTCAAGGAACAGCAGAGTATTTATTTGTACAGGTGTTTATACAAGGCATTTGTGTACACCTCTGTATAGGAGTCATTGTTAACTGTGGTGGCAGGGGGTTTGAAACCATTTATGCCATCACTCAGGAGGCTATAGTTTACTTTGGATAAATTTTTCATCCTTTTTGCTATTGTGGGGGCAGGTATGATGGTTAATTCAAAAAATACTGATTTATGATCAGAGCTTATCTGAGGGGACAACATACACGGAATAGTGCATATGCTGGTGAGTACTAAGTCTAGGACATTCAAGCCCCTTGTGGGGGTGCAGACCATCTGTTCCACAGCGTTTGTATTTACAAATTCCAGCA
>NC_056737.1:484576036-484656036 GCF_019279795.1 Protopterus annectens | reverse complement strand
ATATATATATATATATTAATGATGTATATATATATATTACATATGTTACATATGTATATATATATATATGTGTATATGTATATATATATATGTATATACATATATAGATACATATATATATATATATGTATATATATATATATATATATATATATATATGTATATATATATGCATATATATATATATATATATATATATATATATATATATATATATATATTAATTAGGGGTTATATTTAATAATGTAAAATTTTTATAATTTTTTAATAATTAATAAGTATAAAATATATAAAATTATGTAGGGGAATATATATATAAAAAAAATTTTTTAAAAATATAAAATTATAATATTTTTTAAAATTTTATATGGTATATATTTTGGGGGGTAACTATAAAAATTAATATGTAAATATATTGTTTAAAAAATTTTTGGGGTTTTAATTTAATATTTTATTAAATTTTAAGAAACCCATTATATTATATATAAAATTATTTTTTAATATATATATTTTATATTATATGTAAAAATTTATTTTTTAAAATATTTTTATATATATATAAAAAATAAGGGGTAATGTGGTTGGTATGGTTTTATTGGTGTTTTTTCCCCCCTAGGGGTGTTTGTATATTGTGCTATGGTAATAATAAGGGTAAAATTTAAAATTTTATTAAAATTTTTAAATATAAAATTGGTTGAAAAATAAATTGGTTAAAAAATATATAATGTTTTTTATTTTAAAAATTAAAAAATTTAAATTTTTTTGTAAATGTTGTGGGGGTTGTGAAAATTTTTTTGTGGAAATTTGTGGGGTTTGTTTTTTGTGTTAAAAAAAATTGTGTTGGGGGGTTAATGGGGGGGGAAAAAAAGGGGTGGTTTAAATTTTTTTGTTGGTTTTGGTGGTGTGAAATTTTAATTAATAATAGGGGGTATTTTGGGAAAAATATATATATATATAAATTAAGGGGTAGGGGAATAACCACCTAATAAATGTGGGGTAAGGGATATAATATGAATATTATTAATAAAAATTTGTGGTAAAATATGTATTGAATAATATGGGGGTTGTGTAGGGTGTATTATATATATATATATTTTTATATATATATATACCCCATATTGTTTATAATTATAATAATTTTCTCCCCATGTTTTATTGAATATATGGGGTTAATTTTAAAGTAAAATGGGGGAAGGGGTATGTATATTGATTAGTTGGGATGTTTAATTATATATATATATTTGTATATTTGAATGATTTAATTTAAAAATTTTACAAAATTTATATATATTATGGTGTATAAAATATTATATAAACCCTATATATTAATTATTTTTATTATTAGATATATATATATCACAACACCCAAAGAATTATTAAAATTTAAAATAAAATTATACCCCCCTTTTTCCCCCAAAGGGCATATAAAAATTATATACTATAAAATATAAAAACCTCAAAATCACTCTTTTAAATTTAAAATGGAGAACATGACATCTGTGCAGTGACAGAGACCTGGTTCAAGGCTCCAGGGGTACCCCTGCATTACCAGGCTAAAATTAAACCACCCCTTTTGGGCCCCCTAACCGGGGCAAACACTAAAGGGAGGCATGTCCATATTCATTAAGGATTTTCCACCTCCAGGCTAGTTGCTCAGCATAATGCATCCAAGATTACCCAAGTGCAAAAACCCCAAATCAAATTGTAGCTTCTACAGATCCCCAAATGCTCCAGGATTCCCACTCATTTCTTAATACACTGGAAAATATTATCAACCTAACACCCTAATAATGGCGATTTCAAGTACTCTACCATTAACTGGGAAAACTACTCATGTACCAACTCTTGTGCTCACCGTTTTCTGGAATTCATAAATTCCAATGCCATGGATCAACTTATCCCACCCCACCAGGGGAGCAATATCCTAGACCTGGTTTTACCAACATGGGCAACCGGGGCTCCCACCAGAGGTCAATTCCTCGTTGGTCAGATCCGACCACAAGCTAATCACCATAGACATCCACATCCCTCTCCCCCCCCATTAGGGAAAACCCCAGTAAAAATTTCTCCAAAGCCAACTTCACACTTCTTAAGACAGAAGTGGCAAACTTCAACACCCATGCTGACGGGCAATAGAGGTATGACCCGAATCCTACACAAATGCACTTTATAAGCACTTACAAGAGTGCATGGATCGTGTAATCCCTAACAGAACCAAGATGTTATCCTCCAAAAAAAGGAAGCCAATCTGGTGTTCCCCTGCCATAAACAACCTCTACAACAGAAGAAAGAAACTGTTGCAAAAAATAAAATCCCCTGATTGGAGAAACTCCCCGGTCAGCTTCAGTATCAAGCTGAGATCCCTCATAAAATCCTCCAAAGCTAGTTATGAAAACAAAATCGCCACTGACTCTAAAGACAACCACAAAGCATTCTATAGCTATGTCAAGAATCTCAATGGCAACACTCAGATCTGCCCTGAGTTACAGCACAATGGCACTAAATATACAGAACCAACTGATATTGCCAATATCCTGGCAGATAGGTTCAGTGCTAACTTTACCCCCCTGTCACCCCTATAGGGCCCATCTCTACACCAGAAGAATGCAAAGTTCCTGTAATCACGGCTGCACAGGTAAAAAACACACTATCCAAAGCCAAGAACACAGCATCCATGGGACCTGACGACATCCCAGGCTGTGTTCTATATGAACTACAGAGCGAACTGGCACCCCACCTAAGTACAGTGTTCAATCATAGCCTCACCTCAGGCTATGTGCCCACTGAATGGTGCACAGTGACAGTTATCCCACTCCACAAAGGGAGAGCCACCACAGACCCCGGAAACTACCGCCCCATTAGCCTAACAAGCCTGGTCCGCAAGGCTATGGAATGTATCATCATGGAACTTATAAACAATGACATTGGTAATCTCCAAACTCAGGACCCCCCCGTTCGGGGTTTTTAAAGGCAGAACATGTCTCCCAAACCCGATATTCTTCTTTTAAGCAGTCACCAAAGGAGATGAGGGTAAGGGGGTTCACACAGCCTATCTAGACTTTTGAAACCCTCCCCACTCTGGAATTATAGATAAACTCACTAAACTAGGTATAAATCCCTATTCACAAGATGGGTTGCCAACTGGCTCACTGACAGAACCCACACTGTAAAATAGCAGACTCAAATCCAGCTTCAGACCAGTGACAAGTGGAGTACCACAGGGGGTTGTTTAGTTTCCCGGGGGATCCCTGCTCCTTTTGTCAAAGTTCCCTTTTGTAAAACCACAAAGGTTTGCCCAACTTCCTCAGAATACTTTTGCTTCAACACAAGGAAAATGAAAAAAGGGTTGTTTGGTATCTACCGAATACAGGTCAAAATCTTTGCAAAGATGAAAATAGCCATAATCAAAACTCAAAAGATGTTCCTCGGGTTGCTGAGATAGATGCCTGGTGTAAAGCCATGGCCTCAAGCTCAATGCCAAAAGTGCATTGTCATTCCTTTTGGTAAAAAATCAGTACCCCTGAACTACCACATAGGTGGTTTTTTACTAAAGTGTGATAAGAGACCTTGGGACACAGGTGGACAGTAGTCTCTCCTTTGATAATCACATCCCCCAGTAGTCAGGAACTCCTTCTATGTGGCACACCTCATCACAAATGGTTTCTCATCCAGGAAAAAAAAGGTCATTGTTCCCCTCTACTCGTCACTCATTAGACCCATTAGAGAGTACAATGCCCCTTTTGGTATGTACCTCAAGACATCTACAACAACTGGAAGGCCACAGAAATACCTCACAAAGAGGATTACCAGCCTCAAAAAGTCTATGCAGACCGTCTCAAAAAAATGCAGCTTTACTCCATTGCAAAATCCCTACTCAAAGGGGATCTCTGCCTAACACACAAAGCTATGTCAAACCCAGAGCTTTTAGACATGCTCCCAAAGAAATCCCAAACCCTGAGCTACACGCTCTAGGGACCTAAACCCATCACCACAATAAACAGAACATGCTGGAGGGATAGATTCCCGTCCCAGAGACTTCCCATACTCTGGAACAAACTACCTTTTTATATCAAACAAAGCTCCCCATTAGCACTGTTCAAGAAAAATCTTGATGATTTGGGTTGGAATTGGGAAAATTTACCCGGGATCACTTCTGTGGCTCTGCTCGACAGTGGCACAGGAAAATAAATCTTGGGTGGCGAAAGCCAGGGTACCTTTGGCTTGGCTTAATAGGGCCTAGGGCCAATAGCCTAGTTTCCTTACCTATGAACCTATGCTGTAAGCTGAAAAGCCCGTTATTTTGTGTACATCTTTCATTGTTAAACTAGATGTTTACTTTATGTAGTAAAATGTTGTATCAGATGAACCTCTCAATTGTCTTTATTGAGTATTGGGGCAGACTACCTTTTAAATTTTACACTGGGAGACCAGAACAGTCAAAACAACTGGGGGTTTACCTGGGGGTCTCTCAGTGCGATATTCCTGTGCAGTTCTTTGAGTCGACTCTTCTTTCCTAAAACTTTGTCCTGACTGGAGGACAAAACTGGCACAGTACAAGGCAGTACAGTACTTTATCTTCAGACAGTTGGTGAAATACTAGGTATGGGTCCTGGGGCCTGACATCACCAGCATCTAATGACTGACCAAAAATTTTTCCACAACTGATCTTCTTGTCCTGAACATTTTTGGGAAATATTTTTTCAGTTTGTCTTTAACAATGAATGCAATTCATGAAAAACCCAAAAGTGCACTAAGTATTTTACTGTTGATGTATCTGAATCATATGTACAAGTGTGGAATTATTTAAATACATAGTATAATCAGCATATTAGCACCTGTAAGTCTTTACTACATAAGACAAATGTCCGGGGTGCACACAAATATGTTATTTAGATGTTGCTTTTGCATGCCTTGTCATAAACGTATTGTACAAAACCTGGGAAAACAACCAGGATAAAGTAATGCTTGAAGCACAGACAATGGTTTCTGTTTCTATACATCCTGTTGCAAAAAATTTATTAGGGGTGATGTAGATGTCAAAGTTTGTACTTTACAGTTTGATTTGCAGGAGTTTTTAAAACTGGTTTAACTCTAGCCCCGCAAAATCTTGACCTCATGGGGCACTTTCAGATTTTCTGTGATAAATGAAATACATCTGGTAAAAAGCATGCTGATACTGCTAAATGCACAAAGAAATTTTTTAGTTTTCAAATTCTCACAGACTAAAATTAACCCTTTAAAAATTTTTTATTCAACAAGGCAGTAAAGCTACTTGTATAATAAAAAACTTAAT
The DNA here is from genome assembly GCF_019279795.1 of Protopterus annectens. Lineage (NCBI taxonomy): Eukaryota > Metazoa > Chordata > Ceratodontiformes > Protopteridae > Protopterus > Protopterus annectens. The sequence goes on along the minus strand of NC_056737.1, from coordinate 484,650,743 downwards.
AAATAAAAATTTTTCATTTTTGCAAAAAAAAAAAAAGGCCCTGAAAAAATCCCTCATAAAATCCTCCAAAGCTAGTTATGAAAACAAAATCGCCACTAACTCTAAAGACAACCACAAAGCATTCTATAGCTATTTCAAGAATCTCAATGGCAACACTCAGATCTGCTCTGAGTTACAGCACAATGGCACTAAATATACAGAACCACCAGATATTGCCAACATCCTGGCAGATAGGTTCAGTGCTAACTTTACCCCTCTGTCATCCCCTAAAGGGCCCATCTCTATACCAGAAGAATGCAAAGTTCCTGTAATCACGGCTGCACAGGTAAAAAAAACACTATCCAAAGCCAAGAACACAGCATCCATGGGATCTGATGACATCCCAGGCTGTGTTCTACATGAACTACACAACGAACTGGCACCCCACCTAAGTACCATGTTCAATCATAGCCTCACCTCAGGCTATGTGCCCACTGAATGGTGCACAGCGACAGTTATCCCACTCCACAAAGGGGGAGCCACCACAGACCCCGGAATCTACCGCCCCATTAGCCTAATGAGCCTGGTCTGCAAGGCTATGGAGCGTATCATCATGGAACTTATAAACAATGACATTGGTAATCTCCAAATTCAGGACCCCACCCAGTTCGGGTCTGTAAAAGGCAGATCATGTCTCCTAAACCTGATAGACTTCTTTGAAGCAGTTACCAAAGCCGCAGATGAGGGTAAGATGGTTCACTCAGCCTATCTAGACTTTTGATACCATCCCCCACTCTGGAATTATAGATAAACTCACTAAACTAGGTATAAATCCCTATATCACAAGATGGGTTGCCAACTGGCTCACTGACAGAACCCACACTGTAAAAGTAGCAGACTCCAAATCCAGCTTCAGACCAGTGACAAGTGGAGTACCACAGGGTTGTTAAGCAGCAAGATGCAGTCGATGCCAATGAGGAGATGAAAAGCAAACCCAACCAATGCTTACAGCACTAAATTCGATTCAAACAAGGAGCCACCACACGTTCCTTCTGTAAAACCACTTTATTGACCTAGGTTTCGTCCATACGAACTTCCTCAGAATACATAATATTGCTTCAACACAAGGCTTTTATATGATTGTACCACAGGGTTCAGTTCTGGGTCCTCTCCTGTTTGGTATCTACTTCTCTGAAGTACAGGTCAACACAGACGGTCTTTGGCTAACGAAGTTCGCAGATGACTGCAAACTAGGAGCCATAATCAAAACTCCAAAAGATGTGGAAATCCTACAAAAGGGCCTTGCTGAGATAGATGCCTGGTGTCAAAGCCATGGCCTCAAGCTCAATGCCAAAAAGTGCATTGTCATTCCTTTTGGTAAAAACTCAGTACCCATGAACTACCACATAGGTGGTAGTTTACTTAACACTAAAAGTGAGATAAGAGACCTTGGGACACAGGTGGACAGTAGTCTCTCCTTTGATAATCACATCACCACAGTAGTCAGGAAATCCTTCTATGTGGCACACCTCATCACAAAAGGTTTCTCATCCAGGAAAAAAGAGGTCATTGTTCCCCTCTACTCGTCACTCATTAGACCCATTATAGAGTACAATGCCCCTTTTGGTATGTACCTCAAGACATCTACAACAACTGGACAGGCCACAGAAATATCTCACAAAGAGGATTACCAGCCTCAAAGAGACGTCCTATGCAGACCGTCTCAAAAAACTGCAGCTTTACTCCATTGCATATCGCCTACTCAGAGGCGATCTCTGCCTAACACACAAAGCTATGTCAAACCCAGAGCTTTTAGACATGCTCCACTTAAAGAAATCCCACTCCCTACGAGCTACACGCTCTAGGGACCTAAACCTCATCACCACAATAAACAGAACATGCTGGAGGGATAGATTTCTGTCCCAGAGACTTCCCATACTCTGGAACAAACTACCTATATATATATCAAACAAAGCTACTCATTAGCACTGTTCAAGAAAAATCTTGATGACTGGATTGGAGATTGGAAATTCACCCCGGGGATCACTTCTGTGGCTCTGCTCGACAGTGGCACAGGAAAATAATTATCTTGGGTGGCGAAAGCCAGGGTACCTTTGGCTAGGCTTATATAGGTCCTAGGGCCAATAGCCTAGTACCTACCTATGGACCTATGAACCTATGCTGTAAGCTGAAGTACGGCTTAGTTATTTGTGTACATCTTTCATTGTTAAACTAGATGTTTACTTCGTATGTAGTAAAGAATGTTGTATCAGATGAACCGTCTCAATTGTCTTTATTGAGTATTGGTGCAGACTACCTTTTTTAAATTTTACACTGGCGAGACCAGAACAGTCAAAACAACTGGGGGTGGGGGGGGGGGGTGACCTGTAGAGGTGCCTCTCTCAGTGCGATATTCCTGTGCAGTTCTTTTGAGTCGACTCTTCTTTCCTAAAACTTTGTCCAGTGACTGGAGGACAAACACTGCAGCACAGTACAAGGCAGTACAGTACTTTATCTTCAGACAGTTGGTGAAATACTAGGTATGGGTCATACTGCCGGACCTGACATCACCAGCATCTAATGACTGACCGCAGAAAATTATTCCACAACTGATCTTCTTGTCCTGAACATTTGTGGTAAATATTTTCTTCAGTTTGTCTTTTAACAATGAATGCAATTCATGAAAAAGCCAAGAAGTGCACTAAGTATTTTACTGTTGATGTATCTGAATCATATGTACAAGTGTGGAATTATTTAAATACATAGTATAATCAGCATATTAGCACCTGTAAGTCTTTACTACATAAGACAGAAGTGTCACAGGATGCACACAAATATGTTATTTAGATGTTGCTTTTTGCATGCCTTGTCATAAACGTATTGTACAAAACCTGGAACACAACCAGGATAAAGTAATGCTTGAAGCACAGACAATGGTTTCTGTTTCTATACATCCTGTTGCAAAATATTTATTAGAGGGTGATGTAGATGTCAAAGTTTGTACTTTACAGTTTGATTTGCAGGAGTTTTAAGACTGGATTGCTAACTCTAGCAACCAGCAAAATCTTGACCTCATGGGTCACTTTCAGATTTACTGTGATAAATGAAATACATCTGGTAAAATGCATGCTGATACTGCTAAATGCACAAAGAATTTTCTCAGTTTTTCAAATTCTCACAGACTAAAATTAACACCTTCGCACAAACTGTTATTCAACAAGGCAGTAAAGCTACTTGTATAATAAAAGACTTAATAAATAAAATTGTTCATTTGCAAAAAACAATATGACAAGCAACTGGCGGACACAGTATGATATAACTGTTGCAAGGGACTAACACATTACAAGCTCAATTAGAGAGACAGAAACCTGATGCTTCTACAGCAGAACATTTAGCTAATGTTAAAACCTCTCCCCAAGTGGGTTGAGCAGAAGGGTATTTTTAATAACATGATTACATTTGAAGCTTGGGCTCTTAAAATTATAGGCACTGCATGTAATGATACACTTGAGCGTTGCTTCTGCAATTTTATTCCTCAGCGTTTCATTGCTTATATACAGCAAAAGTGGCATAAAACTACTGTACATTACAAAACAGATAAGAACAGAGACGAGGTTCATGGTGAACTGACAAAAAGATTTAATAAACTTCTGAGACACAGTCAGAGTGAGTTCAAAAAGTTCAGACAACATATTCAAACACTTTTTCAAAGTGCATAAGACCTTTAAAGTCAGCAGAACAGAATACTGACAGATATAATCTGGTTAGTAAAGAGTTAAAGCAGCAGCAGTTAACTACTAATGGTTAAGGGTACACAGCACCAACTTTCATTCAGTTACAGCAAGGCACTTAAATAGTAATAACAAACGCTGTAAACACATGATGTCACAAGACTGACATGCATGTATTTTTTTTTCATCTAAAGTGCAGCAAAAGGCAGACAACAGCAAATGTAAATATATTTGTTTAAGCATATGTTAGTTAAGCCAATATAGCATAAAAAATAGCACAGACTCCAGCAAAAACAGTACTGACAGCAATATTATAAAGACGTTATGTAGCAAGCTCAAAGTCTTCTAGTTGGCTCGTGGCCAGGTAGGTATACCATGGTGCAACAGTATAATCCCCAGATCTTGTTTGCTGCTAACTATAGAGAGAAAGAACAAAAAAAAACTATCCAGAAAGAAAAATAATAAAAGGTCTCCACTTGTTAAGAAAAAAATGTTTCTGTCTCCAGATCCTTCCAGGAAGGGGGTAGGAGGGTGGGTTCGTAAGAAAGAAGGGTGAGATGGACTACAAACATGGAACGTTATGGTGAGTACATAACTTTTTTATTTTCTGTAGTCCTATCTTGCCTTCATTCTTACACATGGGACAGTGTCCCTAGCACCTTCTCCTTGAGTGTCTCACGGAAAAATACTCCTGAATAACGTGGAACCAAAGGAGGTTCTACCCCTAGAAGTCAAATCCAATTTGTAATGACTAATAAAGGTGTGAGGGGTAGCCCATGTTGCTGCTGCACAAATATTATCAATTGGAACCCTGGCTTGAAAGGCTGTAGAAGTAGACTGGGATCTTGTAGAATGAGCCTTAATTTTGAACGGTAAAGGCTTACCATCGGAAGAATAAATGTAGGATATACAACTGGAGATCCAATTCAAAAGGATCACTTTGGAAACCGGGAGACCTAATCTGGAGTCGGAAAAGGAAACAAACAATTGGTCTGACTTCCTGAATTCCTTGGTCCGTTGTAGATAGAACTATAATCGTCTGTGAATGTCCAACTGATGGAATCTGTATTCTGTTGTGTTGGAATAATTAGGGAAGAACACCAGAAGCTTTACAGTTTAGTTCAAATTGTTATGAGAGCACACCTTGGGGACAAAGGATGGATTAGTACGAAGAGATACTCTACCTGTGAAAAATCAAATATGGGGGCTTGACAGACAGTGCTTGTAACTCTGATACTCGTCTAGCAGATGTGATTGCCACCAGTAACAAAGTCTTCCAAGACAGAAACTTCAACGAACAAGAATGAGCTGGCTCAAAGGGTGGAGACGTTAATTTGGATAGAATGAAGTTTAGATCCCATGAAGCTACCGGTTCCTGAAAGGGAGGTCTCAACAAAGTAGCACCTTTAAGTAAGGTCTTACACAATCTGTGTGACATCAGATTGGACTTATGTTGACCCACATGAAAAGTTGATATTGCTGCCTACTGAACCCTAACTGTGGCAGCAGCAGAACCCTGGTGAAAAGGTTCAGACAAGAATTCCAATACCACTGGAATAGATGTGGTATACAGGTCAGCATTCCTTTCCTCAGCCCAGATAGAAAGCCTTCTCCATTTGCTGGTGTATAACTTTCTAGTGCTGGAATATAACTTTTAGTGGAGGGTTTGTGAGAAGATGTAAGAATGTGGGTCACAGTGGATGAGAAATCATGAAGCCTGACTAAGGATGGAACTGGAGCAGCCAAGCTGTCAAATTGAGGGTATGGAGGATGGGATGAAGAGAGCCTGACATTTGCGTCAATAGATCTGGCACTGGGTCCAGAGTCCATGGGTGGTCTAGTAGATGAGGCCCGAGAAAAGGGAACCAAACCTGACGAGGCCAGTAAGGAGTGATGAGGATCAATTTGCTTCCCAGCAGTTTCGCTTTTTGAATCACCTTGGATATGACAGGAAAGGGAGGGAAAGCATAAAGGAGACACAGGGGCCAATCGTGAACAAGTGAGTCTCTCGGTGACTCCCACGAAGGGAAAAATAGCTGCTGCATTTGGACATGATCGGGCTGGTGAAAAGATCGCAGCAAGGCTGTCCCCATCTGCAGAAAATCTGTTCTGCTATTTCCTGCTTCAGAGACCACTTGTGAGGCATCAAGATTGCCTGGCAGAGCTTGTCGGCCATCATGTTGGTTATCCCTGGAATGTGCGTTGCCACTAGAAAACGCTGGGAAGATATCGCCCATTTCCAAACACGAATAGCCTCTCGACAGAGTGGGTACGATCTGGTTCTGCCTTGTTTGTTGAGATACCATACTACCGACATGTTGTCGGATTGTATCGTTATCATCCCAAGAGGAAGAAGGTTGTGCAGTGCTTGCAAGAAGCACTGAGTCCTGCCTAGATAATGCCCCCCAAGCTATCTGTGAGGCATCTGTGGTCATAGTAGCAATGGGTTGGCGAAGAAGGAATGCAGCGCCTGTGGTTAGTTGGCTAGGTTGGATCCACCAATGGAGGTCCTTTTTGCAAGACTCTGTTAACAGGATGTGGTGTTATAGAGGCAGTTGTTGGAAGGACCACTGGGACGATAGAAGTCATTGAAGAATCCGCATATGTAGTCTGACAAGAGGGACTAGTAATATGGTGGAGACCATGGTCCCTAGAAGTTTCAGCACTGTCTTTGCCTTGACTTTCTGGAGGGAGAGAAGACAAAGAACTTGTTGTACGACATTCTGTGCTCTTTCTGCTGGAAGACGAGCCAACATGGTGACTGTGTCTATTTCTGTGCCTATAAAAGTCACAAATTGAGAGGGCAATAAGGCAGACTTTTCCCAATTTACAGTAATCCCTAACTGGGCACAAAGTTGGATAGTAGAGTCTCTGGTTTGAAGTAGTAGATGCCTGGTGGAGGCAGTCAGGAGCCAGTTGTCCAGATACAGAAACACTTGGAATCCTAGATGTCTCATGTGAGCTGTCACTACTGCCATACACTTGGTGAACACCCTGGGGGCTGCAGTGAGACCAAAGGGCAGAGCATGAAACTGGTTGTGACTAGCTCCCAGCCGGAAGCGTAGATGGCTCCTCGACGCTCTGTCCATTTTTATGTGGTAGTACGCATCTTGGAGCTTTACTGAGCACATCCAAGAGTCTTTTTCCCTAGTAGAGGGAGTATAGACTGCAGTGTCACCATCCGGAACATGTCCTTCTTTACAGATTCGTTTAATTTGCTGAGGTCCAAGATGGGCCTCCAGACCCCTGTACATTTTGGCACTAAAAAGAATCTGGAGTAAGTTCTGAATCTTACCTGGTCTGCGAGGACGTTTTGGATTACTCTGTTTGTGAGCAACTTGTTCACTTCTACAGTTGCTTGATTCCTGTGATTAGGTGGAACATCCAGGATCCTCTTGGGAACATGAGGTGGAAGAGAAAAGGGTATGGAGTACCATCAGGTGATACTTAGCCAGGCTTCTGGATACAAAGAAATGCGACCCCCGACCGGCTCCAGAGAAGCACAGTCGGGCCCCACACCAGGAATGCTGATAGGGCCTGCCTCGAAATGAATCATGGACTCCCTGGTTTTGTGGTCCTGCCTCGAGGGCTACGTCTACCATTTGCTCCTCCTCCTCTGCCTCTGAAGGAGGAGTCACCCTGTGCATCCTTGAAAAACCTCTGGGACTTCTTGAACCACATTTCACCACCTCTCTGACCCTTGGGGTATGGTCCAGAGGGGACGGTAAAACGTACTCCCACATCAGAGAGCATGTTCTCTTCTTACTCACACCTGGTGAGTGTGTCTTTTACCTTGGGTCCAAACAAGAAAGAACAGTCAAAGGGGGCGTTGGTAAAGGTAGACTTGAACGGCTCTGCAAAATTACACAAGGGCATCCAGGAATACCTCCTAAGGGAAATTCCTGAACCTGCTGCCGTGCTCGCTCCATCGGCTGCATAAGAAATCAGCCTCATGGATTAATTAACAATGGAATTCAAGGTGGACAACTGAGCAGACACCTTATCAGGGACTCCTTCAGTAGATGTATCTTGCAGAGTCTCTCCTAACTCCTGAAGCCTTGTAAAATGTGTTAGGTAGTTCAGAAATCTGAGAGTGAATGCCGCTGATGAAAAGATACACTTCCCGTACCTGCCCATCATTTGAGACTCCTTGTTTGGTGGATGGACAGTGGATGGTTTTCAGTGTTTCAGTGGAGTTTTCTGAAAATGTAAAATAAATATTCTGCTTTTCAGTGTAGTACAGAGTGCACTTAGTTTAAACTCTTGGCAAAAGCATATAGCAGCTTGGCATTCATTGTTATTAAAAGTCAGAAGTAAAATATTTTATCTTTTATAAACTATGCAGTTTGTGAAACTCTCTATCTACAAGCTGGTCAAGATGAACTCTTGTATGCAGCTGTGTTAAGAAGTGCAAGATAAGAGCAAGGCCTCAGGGACAGAATGTTTGAGATATGGAAAACAAACCGTTAACAAACCAGCTTCAAAGGAGAGACTTACTATTCTCTAAATGGCTGAGGCAGGCAGAGAAGACACTATAAAAATTGGGACTTTTATATGAGAAACTTTGATTCTTACAGATCTGATGCTGTAAGCTGAAGTACGGCTTTGTGTACATCTTTCATTGTTAAACTAGATGTTTACTTCGTATGCAGTAAAGAATATCGTAACAGATGAATAGTCTCAACTGTCTTTATTGAGTATTGGTGTGGACTACCTTTTAGTGTAGTACTTTAAATTTTACAGTCAAGATAATACCAAAGGTGTCTACAGACTTCTAAGGTATGGAGTTTCCTTTCCCTCTCATTTTTAGGTTCAGGATAGAAAATGGGGATATTGATAGCCTGGCTTAACATAAATTCAGATCCCACTTTAGGTATAAACAATGGATTGGTTCTCACAGAAACCCTGTTCCTGTAGAAAATGAAATAGGGTGGACTCACCATAAGAGCTTGAAACTCAGAAACCCTTTTTGCAAAGGTCAAAGCAATCAGTAAAACTGTCTTCCATGTTAAGAATCTCAAGTCAGTCAGATTAGCTATCTCAAATGGAGCAAATGTTACTTTCTCTAAACCAAAATTAAGATCTCAAAGATGGGCCACCAGTTTATTTGCAGGCTACCTGTGTAAAGCCCTTATAAAAACATTTTGACACGAGACTGCATTGAAAGAGGAGGATCCGTGGGCAGACACAAGCTGAAATGGCCCTGACAGAGGAATAAGAAAGGCCATAGGATAGTAACTCATACAAATGCTGTAATACTAGACAATGACTAGCCCTGAATGCGTGCTGGTTATATTTGTAGGCATGAACTAAAAAAAACTTTTTAGTTTGCCAATATATGATTTTCTAGTAGCTGACTTTCTTGCCTCCATTATAACCTGCTGCACATCCTCCGTAAACAGGTGTCTAAAAGAATTAAGACCCTATCATCCAGGCAGTCAAAAACTGACTGTCAGGGTGTATCAAACACCGCTGTTCTTGTTGAGTAGGTCAAATTTGTGAGGAAGCTTGTAGTAACTGCCCCTGGCCATTTCCAAAATAAGGGAGAACCATGGTTATCTGGGTCAAAAAGGGAGTTGCCACAATGATTTTGGAGAATACCTCTGAATCTTCAGAAATACCTTGGATATTAGTGAAAAGGATGGAAAAGCATAGAGGAAAATTCCTGCCAAGGAAAAGAAAAGCCATCCGTCTTCCAGGCCTTCTTGCATGAAGTCCTGGAACAGAATCTTATCAGCTGATTATTCAGAGGAGGCAGCAAAGAGGTCTACTTGAGAAACTCCAAATAGATGGATCAAATCTTGGAAGACCTGATTGACGTACCATTTATTTATTTATTTTATTTTACATTTGTTAACCAGGAAAGTCTGATTGGACACGCATCCATTTTCAGCAGTGGCCTGGGGAGAAAAGCTCCAAAAGCATGTCGCAAAGAAATTACACAAGAATATCATACCATTTCAGAGGGTTTTTCCCTGGTCTGCTTGTCCGCCACAGAGTTTTGCTCTGAAGAAATTGTAGGATGCATGTACACTAAAGACTGTACTACCTCCCAAGCTAACATATCTAGCCTGCAAAGGGGGTATGACCTGGTTTCTCCCTGCCTGTTTATGCACCACATGACTATGGTATTGTCTGAAACATGAAGGTGGTCCTCAGGACCAAAGATGATTCAGAAAATGGAGTGCCTTGATGAGGCCATGCACCTCTGACATTTATGTGCTTCTGTCTGTCCTTGATGTCCCACACACCCTGCACTTTTATCCCTCCTGATACTGCTCCCCAAGCAAAATCTAAGAAATCTGTGGTGACTGTTTCAGAACAGGGAGGGAAAAGAGGAGACCTATATTTAAGGATTTCTGTTGTTGCCACAAATGATTTATCTTCTGTCAAACCCTAGCACTACAATTTGAACAAAGGGTGCTGGGACCAAAGAGGCTTCAGATACCACTGTATCTTTCTCAGTCTGGAGTCTTGCCTGGGGTATCATGGAAAACATAGAAGCCAAGGAGACCTAAAATCATGAGGTATTCTGTCACAGTGATCGACTTAACTGGGAATCCTTAAAATAAGCCCTAGGTATAGATATGCTTTTCCTGTAGAAGAGCAGCTCTTTGAACTGAGGTGTCTGGTTGACATCCCAGAAACACAATCCTATGTGGAGTCAAGAAAGACTTCTGAATGTTCTCTTGGAATCCCAGCTGGTGTAACAGATTTCACACCAGAGACACAAAGACTTCTGACACTTTGAAAAAGACTTTGCAAAGATAAGCAAGTCATCTAAATATGGAAGAATATGGATAGCCTTTAGCCTTCAATGAGCTATAACTGGAACTAGATAATTTAACACTTTTCGTGCTGTGGATAATCCAAACAGTAAGGCAGATAACTGATAATTTAATCCAAACACACACAACCTTAAGAAACATCTGAAGTGTGGATGAATAGTAATGTGACTGAAGTCTGGATGAACAGTGATGTGGATTAAGTATCTTTTAAGTCTAGTGTTACCAGGAAACTAACAAGAAAGAGGTGGTAACAGGTTGTGAAGTGACATCAGTTTGAATTTAGTCACCATTACAAACAGGTTTAGGAAAGAAATGTCCAGAACTAGTCTCTAAGCATTTTTATTTCTTTCTTTGGCACTACGAACCTTAAAAAAAAAAAAAAAAAAAACAACCTTCCCCATTTGGGAAGGAGGAATAGGTTTTATTCATTTTATTCATTCAGTGGGGCAGCATGTAATAAACTGGTGGAAACAAAGTCCGATTTGCAATATTACGACTGACCCTCTGGAAAGGCAGAATTTCCTCCCACTGCCATCTGTAACCTTGATGAATGATCTTCAGAACAAGTCAGTCTGAAATAATCTGTTGACAAAGGGAAAAATGGAGATTCAGACTTTCTGGAAGAAAAAGGGGCCATAGTAGGAGGGGGTCACAAGGTCTTTTTCAACTGACATTCAGACTTGGGAGATTCAAGGCTTCTATGGCACCCCCCCCCCCCTTGCCATTTCTTCAAAAATGTCTGTTTACCTGTATTTTAGAAAATGGAAGGTTCCCCCCCAAAAGAATCTAATCTGTCCAGCAAATGAACAGCACCAAGCCAACAACAGATTCTTGAAAGCCTTAGAAGAGCGTACTCTTTGGTCACAGTAAAGCTCTTAACAGCTTGACGCCCAAGCTTATCTTTAAGTTAGCAGAGCTTGCTCTGTCTGACAGTTTCAGTATATGGAAGGTGCCCTAAAGCTTTAGAAGCTGGCTGGCTGTTATATCCTTGGCAAAATATAACCCACAGCAAAATATAACCCATATCGCTAAGGCTACTGCAGCAGTGATCGATAGGATGAACATCAGCTTGCATTCCTCTGGAAGTTTGGAAGTTAGGAGGGAAGACAGTGATAACGATGTGGAAGATTTAATAGCATTTTAAAGCGATGGGAAGCACCAGCATCTTGGAAGAAAGTTATGATGGCTGTATTAACCAGAGTACAAAAACCCGTCACACACCCTCATATAAGACTCATTTTTACTTTTTAATGATGATTATAAAGTGTATATGCCTATACTAGCTAAAAGAATGGCAAAGGAGTTGCCAAAATTGATAGGTATGGACCACTGTGGTTTTGTGGAGGGGAGGCAAACATGTAACATTAACAGAACAATGATGACCCTGAGGGAAAAAGAATGCAAGAAAATACCACTGTTGTTGGTGGGTCTTGATGCAGAGAAAGCATTCAACAGAATAAGCTGAGACTTTATAACTACGCTATAGAAGCATCTGGATTCAATGATACAAAAGTAACGTTAGTAAGAGAACACACAAAGGATCAGAAGCAAAACTTAAAGTGGGAGGATTCTTCTCTGGTACATTGTGAGGAATCAGGCAGGGGTGTCCTCTTTTCCTTTTATTTGCTTTATACTTAGAACCATTAGGAAAGACAATAAGGGACTCAGAAATTCACAGATATAATTGGTATGATAATCAAGAAAAGTTAGCATTATTTGCAGATGGCATTTTGTACTTCATAAACCCGGAAAAGGACATATCAGTACTGTCAAACATTTTAAGACAGTTTCCGGTCTTTTCAGGACATAAAACTAATGAAACTAAATCAATAGCTATAGCTGTAAATTATCTACCTACTCATGACTTGGTTCAGCAATACCCACATTTATTGAGACATGCGATGGAAGCATTTAGGAGCATGGATTAAAAAGGCTTCTGTTATGGCAGTTAAAGATATGTGGGAAGAAACTAAACAAAAGACAACACGAAACTGAAAGCTTATTTATGGATATTGGTATTACAGTTGTGTAAAGTTTTACCATAACAGATGTCCTTCTTTTCACTGCTGTGGTATCCATCACCTCTGGAATCTACTGACAAGGACAGCCCAATGTCCAGCCAATAATGCTAAACCTTTATCACCTAGGGAACGTTATACATTAACACATTCTCCCCATGCAAGCGTAGGGCATAGAAGTGAAGTATGTACTCCCAACTCATAACTGAAGTGCCCCAAGATAAGCACAACTGCCAGTGGAAAGGAGGACATGTACCTGTAGGAAGGAATGAGAGGAACTTCTTGGCCAGTATCAAAATACCACCCATGCAAAAGGAAGAGAAAAAGGGGCAGGAGGGAGGGATTGAATACTGCAACAGTTGAAAGGACATCTACTGTTATGCAAGATTTTATATAAATGTCCTTCCACATATATGTTGCAGTGTTCATCTGTAGGACAGTACAAAAGCTACAGTGAAGTCAAGGAACAGCCCTTCACAAACCCATACAGGATGTCCTTGGCGAAATCTACCATGGCTCAGGAAATGACATCCAATTTGTAATACCCTGTGAAAGTGTAAACCGAACACCAAGCTAACTGTTTCAAGGATGGAGTTGGTGTCCAAACATCAAGGAAGCCACTGATCTAGTGGCTCACAGAAGCATATAATTGCTTACAATGAAAACAACAAAAAAGAAATAGCCTTGGAAGTCCTGGAGGAGATGGTTTGCTTACAAACTGGCAAACCTAACACGGTATTAAAAGAAACAAAGAGCTGATCAGGTTTACAGAAGGCCCCAGTACACAGAGTGAATGGAAACTTGAAGGGGCAGAATGAGAGCCCACATTTCCTTGAATTGGTGTGCCTTGTTTGCTGTAGCATAGACTAGATTCAGGCATCCTGAATCTAGCTTTGTTTGTATAACTTGAGCACTAATACAGGCCATCTTTCTTGGAGAAGGTTCCCCCCTACCCCCTAGTGGCAGGGGTGTGCAGTTAGAACTTGTCTGATTAAAGACTGCTGGAACATGGCTCAGTTTTGAGGTTTTTTTACTGGTTAATTTGGTAATTTGTTTAAATCAGTTTGCCCATTTTCTGTTATATAAAAAAACTGCACTTTATTCATCTGCTTTTACTGTACTGGTGTTTCTTCCTACTTTATTTTGCTGCTTATTCTTAAAAGTACTTAATTGCATTTATTCCACTCCATTTTTTACTGCTTGTAAGTAGCCTGATTTAATTGTAACTGTTATTCTAAGCCTTTATTTGAAGCACTTAGGCTTCAGACCAGTTGTTTTATATTAAGAAGGTTTGTGGTCTGCACTGTTGTGGCAGGACAGGTAGCTTACAACCTTCTAACTTGGGAGTTAATGATTGAAGGCTTAGTGTCTGTTATTCTAAAAGTGCACTACTTCAAGTTTAAGCACTTGGGCTTCAGGCCAGTTATTTTACATTAAGATGGTTTGGGCAGCAATCTTGTAGGAGGACAGGATAGATTCTGCCCTTCTGAGCTGGGTGTTTCTGGTTAAAGGCTTATTTGTGCCTACTTATTTGAATGGTTTCTTTCTGAAATTGGTACACCTCGTTTGCTGTAGCATAGACTAAATTCAGAGCTGCTGAATCTAGCTTTGTTTATATAACTTGAGCACTAATCCAGACCATCTTTTTTTGGAGAAGGTCCCCATGCACCCTAGTGGCAGGAGTGTGCAGTTAGAACTTGTCTGATTGAAGACTGCTAGAACGAGGCTCAGTTTTTAGCTTTTTACTGGTTAATTGTTTAATTTGTTTAACTCAATTTGCTCATTTGCTACTGTTATATTAAAAAAAATTATATATATATATATATATATATATATATATATATATATATATATATATATATATATATATATATATATATATATATATATATATATATATATATATATACACACACACACACTTTATGCATCGCTTAGCTAGGGTTAAACTATTCCTGGCGCCATAAAGTCTGCTCTTCAAATTTTCCCTTAGAACTAGCCAGTTTTTTAGTTTTAGCACTCAAATCTGTTTCTCTGAGCTCAGCACTTGTTCAGAACTCGTAAGCACTAAATAAGCTACAAATTAATACAGCACTCAACTTTCCTCACTTGTCTAGAGGAAAAAAAGAAGTTATGTACCCACCATAATGTTCCATCTGAGTAGTTGTACTTCATTTGTCTTCCACCTGTGGGTTACTGATCTGTATTGGATCAGAACCAGCAACGTTTACTAGCATTAGCTCTGAGCTCCAAACTCCTCCCCTTAACCATAATACACCTCCACTGCCTTCCATCCCCAGATCGAGTTTGTGGAACCTCATAATGATAACCCGACCTGAAAGTTTACTTGTGACCCATACTGTAGCCCATAGGCTGATCATATGCCAAGGTCTGGGGGAAGGCGGGAGGGACGGTTGAAAACAAATGAAGTACAACTACTCAGATGGAACATTATGGCGAGTACATAACTTCTTTATCTGAAGTAATTTACTTCATTTGATCTTCAACCTGTGGGACAGAGTCCCCAGCTACTAAACTCCCGGGAGGCCCTCATGGAAGGATATTCTGGAGCACTGCAGAAATTACAGTTGTGTACACTTACCAAATGTAGATGTTAGAGTGTATTCACTGTTGCAGTCATTACATTTGGGCAATCTGCTGGCAGGTTGCCCTCAGTCGGCCTGATTAACAAAGTCTTGGGTCCTGTGTCAGTTGCTGTCCCTTCTTCCATGACGTCAGGGGTATAAAACATGCAGCTGATGCCATTACATCAGTTTTTCTTGCTCCAGATGTCAGGTCCCCCCAAATGGGGAGCAAAAAAAAAAAAAATATATATATATATATCTATATATATATATATATATATATATATATATATATATATATTTTTTTAGAACTTCTTGAGCCTTATTACCAAAGAGACGGTCCTGTTGTAAAGGAGCATCCAACAGTTTTGCTTTAACATGATCAGGCAGAGATTGCTCTTTCAGCCAAGCATGCCTCCTTAGCACAGACCCAGTTACAGCAGCCCTGCAAGAGGCCTCCAAGGAATCAAAACCACACTGCAAAGTATGTTTTCCAACCTGTTCACAGCTGAATGCAATAAATCCTGTAAATCTTTATTTTCCACACAGTCAGAAATCAACATCATTTTCTGTTTAAGCAGTCCCATGATATGCTACTGATATTTTAGCATATGGAATTGACAGTTTAAAGCCCTGATTGCCAAGGTTGCAGAAGTGTAGACCTTCTTACCCCATCTATCCAGTGCCCTGGAATCTCTATCAGATGGGGTATGATTTTTAGTAGTAGAAGCCTTAATGCCCTTGGGGCCCTGAGAAATGGTTTCAGGATCCGCAACAAGATTTTTGAAAAGGAATTTGTGGGAGTCAGGAACCCTGTAATATCTGTCTGGCTTACAAGGAGCCGGAGGCAGAGAATCAGGAGCCATACTAGATTCTGAAAATACATCAACAATGTCTAGAACAGGAGGTATAGCTAAAGGCCTATGCTGAGGAAGAAGAAAATCCCTAAGCCTCTTTTTAGATTCAGAAAAATCCTGACTTTCCCATTGGAAATGTTCCCTTAAGGTATGTAAAGTTTCCCAAAAGAAAAATCCTCAGGGGAAGAAGCAGAAGAAATGGAATCCTCATAAGTAGGTATAGACAAATCCTGTTCATTATAAGAGTCAGAAGAAATAGAATCCTGTTCAGAAGACTCAGTCAATTTCTTGCCTAGGCCTTTTTTTAGGGGGGGGGTTGACTACCTCTGATTAGAGTAATTACGTCTTCAGCCATTTTGATCATTTGGGTTTTTTTTTTTTTTTTAGGCATAGGGGCTTGAACATGTGGCCTAGGCGTTGGTTTTTTAGACACAGTTCGAGTTTTTGGCCTTAATATTGAAGATGGCGTCGGTTTAATATACCAATCTGTAGGCCTGAATACACCCTCAGAAACCGGTACCTGCACAGTGGCTCCAGACCCATCCAAGATAGATATATCCGTGGGTTCCAAAATTGAAGCATCTAGCTGCATATCGGACTCTGAATGGGTCTCAGTAGAGGTCTACGAATCAGAAGTAGCGGGTATCAGGGGCTGCGAAAGTGCCTCACTGAGTACCGGCAAACTGGCGACTGGCTTAGAAGCGTCGGCAGTTTTGGACCTCAACGGCCTGTCTCTTGTCTTTTTCTTTGCGTTTTTTAGGTATTCCAGTAGTCGGATTGCTAACCGACATCATTTCTGGATAATTAAACCGAGAGCCAAAATATTTAGAAGCAAAAATGTACAGACAACGGATTGTGCGTTGATTAAATAAAGCACAGAACCGACAGCAAGGTACGTTGTGGTCAGGGCCTAGGCAAGGAATACAGTACAAATGAAAATCCTTATGAGGTATTTGCTTCCCACAAGTAATACAATTAACTTTTACTGACATTGGTAAGGAGCAAGAAAAAGTGTCCCCAACGGGGTACTTAGCTTTTTAGTTGAAGACTTCGGTTCTGAAACTCGAAAATGAAAATTTCAGGAGTCAGCCGACCGGCACTTGCAAACTGCTTCTACTTCGGGCACCGCGCGGCAAGAAAAACTGATGCAATGGCGTCGGCTGCATGTTTTATACCCCTGATGACCTGACGTCATGGAAGAAGGGACAGCAACTGATGCAGGACCCAAGACTTTGTTAATCAGGCCGAATGAGGGCAACCTGCCAGCAGCTTACCCAAATGTAATGATTGCAACAGTGAAACACAAAGAACATCCAAAGGATGCTCTCCTTCTGGAAGTCAAATCCAATTCGTAGTGAGAAATAAACGTATGAGATGAGGACCAAGTAGCTGCAGAACAAATATCATCCAAAGACACTCTAGACCAAAAGGCTGCAGACATAGCCATGGACCTAGTGGAATGAGCTTTCATCTGACCTGGAGGAGACAAGCCTCTGTCCTTGTAGACCTACAGGATGCATGAAGAAATCCATCATTCTATAGTGACTTTGAGATAGGTTTCCCTTGGGCTTAAAGAAGGATACAAACAATTGATCAGGTATACGGAAATTTTTTGTCCTGTTTAAACAGAACCATAACAGTCTATGAACATCCAACATGTGGAGTTTATATTCCATCTTGTTAGTAAAATTAGGAAAAAACAGGCACATTGATGGTCTGATTGATATTGACTGGTGATGCCACCTACGGCAGAAAGGAAGGATTGATTCGAAGGGAAACCCTATCTTTGTGAAAAATCATGTAAGGAATTTTGATGGACAAGGCCTGTAATTCTGAAACTCTTTTTGCAGAGGTAATAGCCACCAGAAAAGCTGTTTTCCAAGATAAAAATTTCAGATCTGCTGCTGCGGAAGGCTCGAAAGGCAAAGCGACCAAAGCTTGAAGAACCATAGTAAGGTCCCATGGGGGAACAGGATCTCTGACCGGGGGCGTAACAAAAAGGTGCCTTTGATAAAGATTTTACACAGTGTGGAAGAGGCTAAAGGAGAATTCTCGCTCACATGAAAATGAGAGATGGCAGCCAACTGAACTTTGACGGTAGAAGAACTAACTCCGTGATGAAAAATATTAGCTAGAAAATCGAGAATGGCAGAAATAAGGGTCTAAACTCCTTTGAGCGGCCCAAAAGGAAAAACGTTTCCACTTGCTGCAAGAAACCTTCCTGGTCGACTACTTATGAGAAGCTACCAAAATGGATCTAACTGAGAAGGATAGTCCAGGAGTCCTAGCAATCATATGAACTAGAGCAGCCAAGCTGTGAGCTTCAGGCTGTCCAGATTCGGATAAGGCACCACCGATGGGTGTGAAATCAAAACATGAATGGGATCTGGGATCTAGGATCTAGGATCTAAGGCGGAGCCAAAAGGTAAGACCAAAGGAAGGGAAACCATACCTGGCGAGGCCAGACTGGGGCAATGAGGATCACTTTGCTCCTCAGTCGAAGGGCTTTCTGTAGAAACCTCAGAATAAGAGGTACTGGCGGGTAAAGCATACAGAAGACCGGGAGGCCAAGCATAAACTAGTGCGTCTCTGGGGGACTCCCCTCTCAGGGGGTTCAGAGCGAAAAACTTGCTGCACTTCATGTTGGAAGGAGATGCGAAGAAATCACAGGAAGGTTGACCCCACTCGGTGAAGATCTGTTCTGCTACTGACAGATTCAGAGACCACTCATAAGGCATCAGAATGGCCAGACAGCCTGTCCGCTAGGATGTTGGACAGTCCCGGAATGTGCGTTGTGATGAGAACACGACCGGAGGAAATCGCCCATTCCCACACTCTCATGACCTCACGACAAAGGGGTCAAGATATGGTCCCTTCCTGCTTGTTGATATACCAGACCAATGAAATGTTGTCTGACTGAATAGCAATTGTCCCCAGAGGAAGAAAGGCATGAAGGGCCTGCAACGTTAGAAGGACCGCCATCATCTCTAGGACATTTATGTGCAAGCTGGTCTCTATGGGGACCACAGGCCTTGGACTGTCCTGCCCGAACAATGCCCCCCCCCACCCATATTGGGAGGCATCCGTGGTCACTGTGACTTGGGCTGGGACAAAAGGTCGTCCCTCCGAAATGTCCAGAGAACAGAACCACCATATGAGGGACGACAGACTCAACTGAGTTGAATAGGATAGGTCAATGGCATTTTCAACAGGGACCATTGTACAGCTAGTGTCCACTGTAGAATTCTCATGTGTAATCGAGCACACAGGAGAAGAGTCATGGTTGCCGCCATCGAGCCTAAGGCCCTCAACACAGATTCCGTTGTTGGGAGATGAGAGTGATAAGATCAGGGAGACATGCATCCTCAAGATTTGAACTCCCTCCGAGGTCAGGAAGAGTTTGCACTGAAGAGTATCTATCCTGGCACCAATGTAGTCTATCACTTGTACAGGATCTAGGAGAGAGTTGGATGTGTTGACTGTAATCCCCAAATTTATTTATTTAATTTTACATTTGTTAACTGGGGAAGTCCGACTTGGAATGAGCCAATTTTCAGTGTAGGCCCAGGGAGAAATGCTCCAGATGCATGTCTTTGTAACGTGGGAGGAAACCGGAGCACCCGGAGGAAACCCACACAAACGCAGGGAGGACATGCAGACTCCACACAGAAGGCACCCCAGCCAAGAATCGAACCAGAGAGAACCTCTTGCTGTGAGCTGACAACGCTACCGCTGCACCACTGCGCCATTCAATGCAGGGTAAGAGCCAGGAAATAATCCCTGGTTTGGGAGAGTAGACGCCTGGTGGGAGCAGTGAAGAGCCAATTGTCCATGTATGGATAGACCTGAATCCCCTGAAGACTCAGGTGAGCCGCTACCACAGCCAACACTTTGGTAAACACCCTGGGGGCTGTGGTGAGACCAAAGGGTAGGGCACGAAATTGGTAATGATCGACACCTAGCCGGAAGTGGAAGAACCTCCTGGAGCTTTTGTGCATTTTTATGGGATAGTAAGCATCCTGGAGGTCTAATGAGGACATCCACTCGCTCTCTTGCAAGCACGGCATGATGGACTGTAAAGTGACCATCCAGAACTTCTCTTTGGCAACTGACAGGTTCAGGGTAGAGAGGTCCAGAATGGGCCTCAAGTCCCTCGTTTTCTTTGGCACCAAAAAGAACCTAGGGTAGAAGCCCGATCCGGACTATCTGGGAGGACGGTTTCAATGGCTCGTTTTTCTAGCAGCTTGAAAATTTCCTGTGCTGCTGCCTCCCTTTGCGTGGGTGGGTACATCCAGGAGGTGCCTGGGAGATTTGGGGAAACCCACGAAGGGGATAGAGTATCCTCTGGATATGATTTGAAGCACCCAGCAGTCCGTTGTTATGGACTCCCACACCACTAGGTGCAAGGACAATCGTCCCCCAATGGCGACCACAGTAGAGCAGTTGGGCAACCCCTCAGGGGTGCTGCCCGGGTCTGTCCGAGAAAGGTTCAAGATCCAAAGTTCCTTGGACCTCCGCTGTCTCTGGGCCAGTGTCCATAGTGTCCCCCTCTGCCTCTGGGGGAAGAAAAGTCCCAAGTGTCCCGAGAATACTGTGACTTCAGGAACCACATCTTCTTTTGCCCTCTCTGGTTCTGGGAAAAGGAACTTTGAGGGTTAGAGAAGCAGATCCCGATGGCAGACAGTGTCTTCCCGTCCTTCTCACTCTGGACTAATGTCTCTGACAGTCTTACCAAGGAGTGTAGAGCCATCAAAAGGGACACTGGCAAAGGACGCCTTGAAGAGTTCAGAAAATTGACAACCTAAGCCAGGTGTTGCGCCTCATGGACACGCCGGACCCAGACACCCTAGCCGCTCCTTATGTAGCATGTGAAAGGAGTCGCATGGACATGTTAGGTACTGCTTTTAAAATGGCCATCCTCACGGAGAGCAAAGCCTTGTCTTCCTGTGACATGGACTTGGGGGGGGGGGATTCATCCAGCTCCTTTACCAGGTCGCGTTGGAGTCTGATGACATGGGCCAGGTAGTTCAGCGCCCTAATCGAAAAGGTAGTTGAAGCGTAAACCCGCTTCTCTAGGTGGTCCATCATCAGTGACTCTCGGTCAGGAGGATGGACCGAGGAACTCTCCTGAGCAAGTTCCTTCTTAGTGGCTGCTGCTACCACCATGGCATCTATGGGGGAGCCCTTGTTCCATGCTGGTCTATGGCAGGGCTTAGGATCTTATCCAGTCTTTTTGGAATAGGTTCCATGGTGTCCGGTTCCTTCCATGCCCACTAGGTGACCAGATCCACCAAAGGATCGAGGGGAGGGGACACCCAGGAAGTAGGATGGGCCCGTGACAAAAGCCTCCCGGAACACGGACTCGTCAGAAGAAGGTTTGAGGCAAACCAACCTCCCCGTTTGCGCAGGATTTCCATGATGTCTCCAAAGGAGACATCCTCGGGAGGTGATCTAAGGGAACCTTCTCCATCATCCAAGTCTGTGTCCTCGGTGAAGGACTTGGGGGACTCCAAGTGCCTCCTCTTCCACGTATGCTTGCGAGGTACCTCTCCAGTGGGGCTCTCCCGGGGGAGCTCGCAAGCCACTTGTTCCTACGGGGAAACCATCTGGGGCTCTTCGAGCACGGGCTGTCCCACTAGTAAAATGATGGGGACCATAGACAGAGCTGAGGGGGTCTGGGAGGAGTCCAAGGGGGCAGTCAGAGGTCTGGATCCAGCAGAGAGAACACTTTCTACCACGTCGAACGCTGAAGGAAAGTAAACCACCTGAGAAGCCAATAAGGAGGCCAGTCTCCCCGGGTCCAATAAGAGAATTGGAGCCATGCCCGAGGACAACGAAACTCCAACAGAGGGAACCTGGCCCGACAAAGTCGGAGCCGAAGAAAAAAGTTCCACTCCCTCGGATCAGACACCCAAGCTCCGGCTCCAAGAGCGGCTCGGATCTGAGCTGGAAGGATCTGAAATGCTCCAGGCTGCTGTAGGTGAAGAAGCAGGTACAGTCGACGCCGAACCCCTGACCAAAGCCAGCCTCGGATCCGAATACTCCGAACCTGAAGGTCGGATCGGAGAAGGAGAAATAGATTGGGAAAAAGGAAGCGAGCTCCCCCCCTCCTGAGGGAGGGGGGCTGGCAAAAACCCCATATGGATCTGTGTACACGTAAATCGCCTCATCATTTTATCCAGCTCCATGTCAGATAAAGACCGGGTGGACCGCGTCAAGGCCACAAACTCTGCCCTGCTGGGTCAGGGCACTGAGGCTCAAGAAGCTGGATGTGTCGTCTCCAGGGAGAACCTTGGGGATCAGAGCTGAGGGGAGTCATGGATCCGTGGCATCTTAGTAGACGAAGCGAGGTCCAGAGGCTTCTTTCTCTTTTCTCTCGCCTTCGGCTCTCTACCTCTTTTCTGCTCCGCTACCACAGGATTTGGTACAAGAGGTTGAGTCCCAGCCTGGGACGGAGGAGAAACCAGAGGAAGGAGAGGTGGCCACAGCAACCGCTGTGACCGAAGCCAGAGACGAAGAAACAAAGGAGTCTGAAGGTGGAAGAAGGCCTTTGAGGGCCAACTTGGCCTTCCTATCTTTAAGGGCGTGGGGGTTGAAGCCCACACATATGCTGCAGTCCACACTCAGATGGGCAATGCCCAAGCATAAAACACACAGTGTGTGGCCATTTGCTGGAGATACTTATGGCCACACTTTTTGTAACACTTGAAAACGAGCTTTTCAGCCATATTGCCTGTGGGAAAAAAAAGTTTCTTTCTAAACTGGCACACACACACCCACTTACCACACTTTCAGAGAGAAAACACTGAGGGGGGTGGGGAAGCTTCAATCTACACAACAGTACCAACAACTCTAACTATCCAGAAACACAAACTTGATACACCAAGCAAGGGGAGGAGAAACAGGACCTATACTAACAAAAAACTGTAGAAAAAGAGCTATTCACAAAGGTTTTAACCCACTGACTAAACTGGAGCTCAAGAGACACGATGGAAAGCTATTTGTGGCAAACGAGATAGCACAGTTTTGTACCTAACATAAATGTACATGTTCGAGTGCTAATACAGCTGCAGTCATAACAGATGGGTTCTCCTGCCGTCAGGCGGGTCCTCGGTCGGCCGAATTCCAAAGTCTAGGTCCGGCGTCTGTTGTCGTCGCTTCTTCCCTGACGTCAGTGCGACAGGGGTATAAAAGAACCAGCCGACGCCATTTTCTTCAGTTTTTCTTGCCCCAGATGTCAGGTGCCCCCAGAAGGAAGGCAATACATAAATTTGTGTAATAAAGCAATGCCATATAATCAAAATACAGTAGTTGCAAGCAAATACACCATAAATTAATACCCCAATCAGGTTGTATGAGGAGGCGTTAGCCAATAGGCCTGTTCCAAGAGGGGAAGGAGGGAGGGAAACCTGGACTGCAGCTGTATTAGCACTCGAACATCTACATTTATGGTAGGTACAAAACTGTACTATGTTCATCGTGCATACAGCTGCAGTCATAACAGATGGGTAGAATCCCAAAGCTAAGAAAGGGGTGGTAGGCACTAGGTGGAACTAGGAGGAGCCAGGATGCCCTGCAAGACTACAGTGGCAAAGCCTGCTCTAGTTTTGGAGTATAATGGTAGGTGGTAGTGCTTGGAGAAGGTATGCACAGAACTCCAAGTGGCTGCTTCCAAAATATCTTTGGTAGGAACTCCTCTGAGGAAAGCTGCAGAGGTAGATGTGGCCCTTGTGGAATGAGATCTGATGCCTGCAGGTACAGTTTTGCCATGAAAAGAGTAACAAAAGCGTATGCAGTGGGCTATCCATTTTGAGATTGTCTGTTTGGAAATTGGCTTCCCTTGAGCTCCTATAGCATAGGACACAAAGAGCTGTTCTGATTTTCTGAAAGGCTTTGTTCTGTCCAAATAACGCAGTTGTCTGTGGATGTCCAAGGAATGTAGTAATCTCTCCCCTTTGTTTTGAGGATTAGGATAAAAGGTAGGTAAGTGTATAGCCTGATTCAAAGCTACCCTGGATACCACTTTTGGCATAAAGGACGGGTTGGTTCTTAAGGAAACTCTGTCCTGATGGAAGATGATAAAAGGTTGCACAACCATGAGGGCTTGTAGTTCCGATACCCTACGAGCTGAAGTTATAGCCAGAAGGAAAGCTGTTTTCCATGACAAATATTGCAAATCTGTTGAGGCAGCTGGCTCAAAAGGAGGCAAGGTCAGCTTTTCTAGTATGAAATTGAGGTCCCAAGCAGGTATTGGTTGTTTCCTTGGGGGTTTTATATTCTTAGCCCCTCTGAGGAACTGTCTTAAGAGGGCGTGAGAGAATAAAGGTGGATCAGTGTTGTATTCTGCAGAAATGGCTGAGGCATGGATTTTGATGGAGGAGAATGAAAGTCCACTGCTTAGCAGCTCACCTAGATACTGTAATATTTGAGGCAAATTCAGTTTTCCTGGATTCTGGCCCTTTTTCTCATTCCAGGCACAAAATCGTTTCCATTTTGCGGAGTAAGCTTTTCTAGTAGACGGCCTTCTGGCCTCCAAAATGACATCCTGCACCTCCTTGGAGAGTAGGGTCTGTTGTGATGTTAAGGAATCTTCCATGCGGCCAGATTGAGTGTTTTCAGCTGACTGTGAAGAGTTTTGAAGCTGTGCTGAGTCAGAAGAAGAGGCATTAGAGGTAGGGTCCATGGTGGGGAATGCGTCAGGCTCCTCAGGAGTGGGTACCAGTGTTGCCTTAGCCAGTCTGGAGCAATGAGAATCATCTTTGGTCTGTCTGCTCTGGTTTTTAATTAGAACTTTGGGCAGCAGAGGAGGAGGTGGAAAGGCATAAACTGTCATTGTTGTCCAACTGAAAGAGACAGCGTCCACTCTCCAGGCCTTTGGATGAAAAGTCCTTGAGCAGAATTTTGTCAATTGGTGATTTTTGTGGGAGGCAAAGAGATCTATGTCTGGCCTTCCCCATGCTTGAATTATCTCTGTAAAAACATGAGGATCCAACTTCCATTCGTGTGGATCTGTCACATTTCTGCTTAGGTTGTCTGCCAGCGTGTTTTCCTTGCTTGGCAAGTACTGTGCTTGAAGTTTGATTTGTAATTCCAGAGCCATGTTCCAAAGTGACATGGCCAGCCTGCATAGGGGGTATGAATGGGTTCCTCCCTGTTTATGTACCACATTACTGTGGTGTTGTCTGTCCTTATCAATAGTTGACCTGGATACAGAAGGTCTTTGAAAGCTATAATAGCATTCATTTGAAAGCTATAATAGCATTCATTACTGCTAGCATTTCCTTTTGATTGATGTGAAGGTGCTTTTCTTTTTGGGAGCATTTGCCCTGAATGCACCGATCTGTCATGTGCGCCTCCCAGGCGTAGTCCGAGGCGTCTGTTGTGATGACTTGATTTGCTTGAGGCTTGCAGAATGGGAGACCTGTGTTTGGCATGCTTGAGCCCACCACAGAAATTCCTTTTGAAGACATGGAATTAGTGGTATTATTGTTTCCAAACTGTGGCTGTGTTGAGACCATAGGTTTTTCAGGTACCATTGAAGTTTCCTCATATGCATGGGATTAGTAGGATGCAAGATGCCATGAATCCCAGAGCCTGCAGGATTTTCCTTGCAGTCAGCCTGGTGAAATTTGCTAGTGTTCTGAAGGATTGAGTTAGTTGCCCCTGCTTCTCTGGCGTGAGGTAGGCCATCTGGGTGTTTGTGTCCAAGTTGGCACCCAGGAAAATTATTTTCTGAGAGGGTATTAGCCTTGATTTCCTTTTGTTGACTGTGTATCACAGAGAATTCAACAACATTATTACATAAGCCAGATGTTTCAGAAGAATGTGCTTGCTGTCCGCTTGGATCAGGCAGTCGTCCAAATATGGGTATATTTGTATCCAATGAAGTCTGCAGTAGGCAATTACTGATGCCAGGCATTTCGTGAACACTCTGGGTGCAGTAGATAAGCCAAAGGGCAATGTAGAGAATTGATAATGGGTTGAACCTGCAAGAAATCTGAGGTATCTTCTGCAATTTTGTCTGATTGGGACATGCAGGTATGCCTCCTTGAGGTCCAATGTTACCAGCCAAGACTCCTTGCCCAGCATGGGAAGAAGCTGCTGTAAAGTGAGCATCTTGAATTTTGGTACGAGTAAAAATGTGTTTAGGATGGATAGGTCCAAAATAGGTCTCCAATCTTTTCCCTTCCTTGGTACCAGGAAAAGTCTGGAATAAAAACCTTGACCTTGTTCGTGAGTAGGTACCTCTTGAATAGCTTTCATGTCCACGAGATCTGAAATTTGTCTTTGTGCCTCTGCCTTTTGATTGTGTGGCAGGTTTGGCATGCCTCTCATTTTTGGAAGGGTGTGAAAATGGAATCTGTAGCCTCTGTTTATAATGTCCAGGATCCATTTGTCTTTTGTGACGATATGCCAATTTTTTGAAAATAATGCCAGTTTTCCGCCTAAGGGTGCTGCCATTTGAGCCTTGCTTGGCATGCAAAGGGGAAAGTCATTGGGCTTGCTTTCTGAATGGCTGCGAACTATCCTCACCACCTCTTTGTGTAGGAGCTTGCCATTGTCTGCCTCAAAACGATCCTTGAGATTGCCCTCTGCCCCTTGGGCGCCTGTATCTACCTCTTTGGGGTCTGTCCGTGGCTGGAAAGGACCAATTTTTGGAAGGCCAATTTCTACTGAAACGTGGAGGTTGTACCTGTAGAAAACCTTTCACTGTTTGCATTGATTTAGCTTTTTCCTCCATTTTCTTTAATACCTCCTCAGCTTTAACACCAAATAATACATCCTTTTGAAGAGGGGCATCTAGTAATTTAGCTTTGACATGATCTGGTAAGGTTTGTTCCTTGAGCCAGGCATGTCTACGTATCACTGATCCTGTAACAGCAGCTCTACATGAGGCCTCTAGAACATCAAAACCACATTGCAAGGTATGTTTACCCACTTGTTCTGCACTATGCATCAAATCCTGCAACTCCTTCAAGTCTGGTTGTTCAGGTTGTGACATTTTACTTCTCAACTGTGATAACAGAAACTGTTGGTTCTTTAGAATATGGAACTGGCAGTTTAATGCCCTCATGGTTAAGGTGGCCGAGGTATATACCTTTTTTCCCCACCTTTCTAAGGATCTGGAATCTCTCTCAGAAGGTAATGTTTTTTTAGCAGTGGAGGCCTTAATTCCCTTGGGGCCCTGTGAGATAGTTTCTGGGTCAGCCGCATGGCTTTTGTATAAAAATTGGTGTGAGTCAGGAACCCGGTAGTACCTGTCAGGCTTGACTGGGGCCGGAGGTAAAGAATCCAGGTTAAGGCAGGCCTCCGAGTACACATCATCTAGTATGTCTAAGACAGGAGGTATAGCCAGAGGCCTGTGCTGAGGTAGCAAGAGAAAATCCCTAAGCCTTTTCTTGGAATCAGAGTACTCTTGGCCTTCCCAGTGGAAGTGTTCCCTTAAGGTATGCAAGGTTTCCCCAAATGAGTAATCCTCTGGGGGGGGAGACAGAGGAAATGGACTCCTCTGCATCAGAATCTTCAAAAGAGGAGTAAGAATGTTCCTGTTCATCAGAGTGCTCTGATATAATGGAGGCCTGGTCAGAGGAGGGGGATTCTTCCTCCACTCTGGGCCTTTTGTCCGGGGGGGGGGTTTGAGAACCCCTGATAAGAGTAATTAAATCCTCAGCCATTTTGAGCATCTGTTTTTTACGCATGGGGCCTGGAGAAGGGCCCTGTGTAGCTTGTCTCTTAGAATGCATGGCTGCTTTAGACTTAGTAAAAGCCTTGATGGAAAAAGAATAGGAAGGTCTGAAGACACCTTGAGAGGAGGCAGACCTGTCTACATTTTGAGATTCACTACCAAGAGTGGCCTCGGTATCTGTAGTCGGGGTGTGGGCCGAGGAGCCAGCGACCTCGGGCACAGAAGACACCGCCAATGAAGTGTCGTCGGTAGTCAGGGGCTGCGTAGGTGCCTCGCTGAGAACCGGACCACCTGTAGTCGGCTTTGGTGTGGTGTCGGTAGAGGCTGCGGACCTCGTATGTCGGTCCTTATCTTTGCGTTTTTTAGACAAAACTGGAGTCGGAGTATCCGACGACATAATATAGTTAAATTTTTTGCCAACCACGAAAATATCTCCAACAAATGAAAGATCCAGCCACAAATGCGCTAAACGCTAGAATTTATTAAAACCACAAAAATACAGCGTTTTCGCTTCCTGAATCAGAAAGCTTCCTCAGAGACATTTAAAATAGCGCGAGACAGCGCTTTAAATAGCAAATCAGCCAAATGATAGTACGTGCAACGTACTCCACAAGTGAATCATATTATCAAATGGCATAATTTACATCATCAAACATTATAAAATAAATAAAATAATGAAATGATAACATAAATAAAATTAAATTAATAAATTAATAAAATATGTGCATACGTAAGCATTTATAAGACACAAATCTAATGTACAATACCCAAATAGCACTAACCCTATAGTTAGAAATTCTAGCACATCTCTGTGCAAGAGAACCACGTTTAAATAGAAACGTAAAGCCTTCTTGTCAAGTAAATAACAATCACAAATATAATGACCAAGTTCAAAGGTATAAAGACAGTCCATGAACACATAGAATGTTCTCAGCTAAAGTTATCTATAGATTGTAATTAAATACAAATAGTAGAACCAAATCACATTATAACATTAATACAACAAATGATGTACTAATAGACAGAGGAATTACCTCTTATGAGATTTAAGTTTCAAAAATGGTGTGATGTTACAACTTTCATTTAAACCTGGGGTACTGAAAGCATTCATTTTAAGTTGCCACAAAAGTTCACGTACCTCCAGGTTCAATGATAAAGGACCACCTCTATAAGATTCAGGTAGGTGGTCAACACCCATAAATTGGAACGAATGGCCAGGAAATAAACCAATATGTTTGGCCAAAGCATTCTCATTATTTCCAATTCTGATGGCGTAAATGTGCTGATATATTCTGTCCTTAAACCTTCTATCGGTCTTACCGATATAGAAGGCAGGACAACAAGCACAATACGCTATATAAATAATGGATTTAGTGTTACAATCAATCCTTTGCGTTATAGCATATTTTTTGTTGTTGTTGTTTGCAAAACAAAAACCTCCTGTTTTAATATACATACAATATTTACAGAAGCCACATGCAAACGACCCTTTAATTCTAGATGTAACAGTATCTACCGTATAAGAATGCAACAAATCTTTGATGTTTTGCCCGTCTGAAAACGATATGTGGTTTGTCCCCAGTTTTCAAATAAAGAACTGTTATTATTAATAAGAGCCCAGTTCTTGTAAAGGATATCACATATCTGTCCAGAATCAACATTAAATGTTGTGATGAAACTACGGACCACAGTCGATTCGCTACTGTACTAATCAGACTGCCATCTATATTTTCAGTAGATGGCATATCCAACAAAGGATCAATAGAAGACAATAAAGGTTTAAAAAATCCCCTGGATCTTTTATAACAAACTTCACCTATCAGATCATCTATTAAAGCATTTGGATAACCTCTACTTAAAAAGGAGTCTTTAAAACTCACATTCACTAAGGAAATCTTCCAGCTCACTACACATACGGACAGCTCTAACAAGCTGTCCTTTGACAATAGCTCTTTTTTGTCTCAATGGATGTGAGCTAGAAAAGTGAAGAAATGAGTTAATATAAGTATCCTTCCTGTAAATGACAGAATTAAGCAAGTTATTCTTATTGTTCTTTGACAGTTTTACATCCAAATAGTTGATAACCTCCGTGTTGAAGTTATGAGTAAACTTCAGGAAGGAAGTTGAACTATTGAGAAACTCAACAAATTTGTCTGCTTCACTGGAGTTTCCTTTAAATAATAAGAAAATATCATCCAGGAATCGAGTGTAATAAGAAATTCTATTATTCCACTCTGCATTGTTAAGTACAAATTTCCTCTCCCAAAAGGCCATGACTAAGTTAGCTACGGCTCCACCACAAGGGGAGCCCATAGCTACTCCTTTCTTTGGATGTAAACTTCACGTTCAAACATAAAAAAGTTTGATGACAAAATAATATCTAAGATTTCTGTGATGTTATCAATCTCATGGGGTGAAGCCCCTAACTCTATCAGGAGTAGCTCAATCCACTCACATGCTTCAAGGTGGGGTATAGATGTATATAAATCTACAACATCTATTGTTAAGAAGTTGTTCTCTCTTATTTCCCCAAAGTTATTAATATCAGACAGGAAGGACCATGAGTCTTTGCAAATAGTTGGTATTTGTTCAACATATTTTTTAAGCAATGAGTCAATATACTTAGAGCAAGGATATGTTACTGAATCCCGCCCATCAATTAAGGCTCTCATTGGGGGGTCCCCAAGGTTTTTATGAACCTTGGGGATCCCAAACATAATAGGTGTTCTAGGGAATAAAATGTCAAGATATTTGTAAATATCTTGATCAATTCTACCATTAATGTAAAGGTCACGAAGGTAGCCTCTAATTCTTTTTGAACACGTATTTAACTCATTAACTGAAGCTTTATTGTAGGATGTAGTAAGTAAAACTTTCAACATGCGTTCACTGTAATCTTTTTTCTCAAATATTGCCAATCCACCGCCCTTATCCGGTTTTATAACCCGGACATCTGCAAACCGTAATGAACTAAGGGCTGAAAGTTGTTCTTTTGTAATGTTAAATTTATTGACATTAGTATTGCTTGAGTTAACCATATGCCTTATATCTAATTCGCATATGTGCTCAAACATTTTAAGTGTCAAATGTAGTGGTGGGTTGAAAACACTTGAAAGTCTTAACCTATTCTCACCAAGAAATTCAGTACCATTAAAAATCAACCTCAAATTTAGTTTTCTTATATAACATTTAAGGTCCAAAAGTACTTTAGCTACATCACATTTCTTTGAAGGAACAAAGGTATTCCCTAGTGCCAGTAGCTCAATTAATTCAGGTTCTAAGTGCAAACTTGAAAAATTATAAATTAAAAAATCTCCTTTAGAATTTGAAACAATTTTGGGGTAACCAAGTGAATTGACACTGATAGTATCACTGATTATTTCCAAGTCTTTTTCCCCCTGTATTGTTTCTGTTTGTTCTTGTTCCCTAAAAAATTATTGCCATTTTCATTAGGGTTGTTCACATTCTGTTCACTAGAAGGCCCAGGATTTTCAAATGGCATATTAGCCCCTGTATTTTGTCTCCTATTTGTGTTCCTGTTACTTCTGCGGAGAGGTTGCTCAGCATGCGTATTTGCAGGAGCATTACCGCCAGTACCATGACCTTCTTGTACATCTTCTGTTTGCTCTATACTACCTTCATTATCAATCATTGCCTTAACTTTTAAATTCGGGAACGCATTATCTTTTGAATACGAAAGCCTATCCCTATACAGCTTCTTAGATTTGTTTACTTTCAGTTTGACCATGTACGTATCAATACTAGAGAAGATTCGTGAATGGTCAAACTTAATCTGTTCAAAAGCAACATCATTCTTAATTTCAGCATCTAATAGGCATATTTCATCAGACAAACAT
This sequence comes from Protopterus annectens, assembly GCF_019279795.1. Taxonomy (NCBI): domain Eukaryota; kingdom Metazoa; phylum Chordata; order Ceratodontiformes; family Protopteridae; genus Protopterus; species Protopterus annectens. The sequence continues at coordinate 484,619,242 of NC_056737.1, read as the reverse complement.
TTTATCATTCCCTCATAATGTTTCACAAGTAACTCCATGAGCTGTATGCCCTGCGTTTGAAACAAACTTCTTAAATCAGACAAAAAAGCATTGGTGTTAATAATGCTTGAAGGAGAAAAATTCGACCTCAGCCCTTTTGGTATAATACCATCAGAAATACATTGTCTAAAATATGACACCTCTAATTGTAATTTACGTAACTTCAAAGTTTTTACATCTAAAGTTTTTAGCTTGTCAGTTAAAGAGGTTATTGGCTGAACCACCAAGGCAGTATTCTGCACCGACGAAGAGTCAATGTTCAAGTTATTAAACCGGAAAAAGTCACCTGTATTGTTGATCCAGTCAGACACTGTCCTCTCGCCAATAAGTGCCTCATTACGTACTGCAAAATTGTCGCCCATTCGGGGTTGAGAAATAGATCCCATAACAGTACCATTTCTAATATCCAAACAAGATGCTCTAACCGCCTGTCCTGGCGGAATAGAATTTTGAGTGTCCGTAGAAGGTAAAGCAGATGGTATATCATTTGCTTGAACACTCATATTGCACCTCCTATGCTCTACGTATGCATCCTCTAATAATTGAAAACGACTATTGAGAAGTTCAATTTTTTGCGTTAATTGCGCCAGCAAGATAGAGACTTCAGACGTCTCAGCGGTTGGTTGACCAAACACAACCGGCGTAGCAGGGCTCTCCATATGTTGTAGAAACGAGCACAAACTTCACAAAAGTAGAATAAACAAACTGGTAACCACGAAAATATCTCCAACAAATGAAAGATCCAGCCACAAATGCGCTAAACGCTAGAATTTATTAAAACCACAAAAATACAGCGTTTTCGCTTCCTGAATCAGAAAGCTTCCTCAGAGACATTTAAAATAGCGCGAGACAGCGCTTTAAATAGCAAATCAGCCAAATGATAGTACGTGCAACGTACTCCACAAGTGAATCATATTATCAAATGGCATAATTTACATCATCAAACATTATAAAATAAATAAAATAATGAAATGATAACATAAATAAAATTAAATTAATAAAATATGTGCATACGTAAGCATTTATAAGACACAAATCTAATGTACAATACCCAAATAGCACTAACCCTATAGTTAGAAATTCTAGCACATCTCTGTGCAGGAGAACCACGCTGAGACGTCTGAAGTCTCTATCTTGCTGGCGCAATTAACGCAAAAAATTGAACTTCTCAATAGTCGTTTTCAATTATTAGAGGATGCATACGTAGAGCATAGGAGGTGCAATATGAGTGTTCAAGCAAATGATATACCATCTGCTTTACCTTCTACGGACACTCAAAATTCTATTCCGCCAGGACAGGCGGTTAGAGCATCTTGTTTGGATATTAGAAATGGTACTGTTATGGGATCTATTTCTCAACCCCGAATGGGCGACAATTTTGCAGTACGTAATGAGGCACTTATTGGCGAGAGGACAGTGTCTGACTGGATCAACAATACAGGTGACTTTTTCCGGTTTAATAACTTGAACATTGACTCTTCGTCGGTGCAGAATACTGCCTTGGCGGTTCAGCCAATAACCTCTTTAACTGACAAGCTAAAAACTTTAGATGTAAAAACTTTGAAGTTACGTAAATTACAATTAGAGGTGTCATATTTTAGACAATGTATTTCTGATGGTATTATACCAAAAGGGCTGAGGTCGAATTTTTCTCCTTCAAGCATTATTAACACCAATGCTTTTTTGTCTGATTTAAGAAGTTTGTTTCAAACGCAGGGCATACAGCTCATGGAGTTACTTGTGAAACATTATGAGGGAATGATAAAATGTTTGTCTGATGAAATATGCCTATTAGATGCTGAAATTAAGAATGATGTTGCTTTTGAACAGATTAAGTTTGACCATTCACGAATCTTCTCTAGTATTGATAATACATGGTCAAACTGAAAGTAAACAAATCTAAGAAGCTGTATAGGGATAGGCTTTCATTATTCAAAAGATAATGCGTTCCCGAATTTAAAAGTTAAGGCAATGATTGATAATGAAGGTAGTATAGAGCAAACAGAAGATGTACAAGAAGGTCATGGTACTGGCGGTAATGCTCCTGCAAATACGCATGCTGAGCAACCTCTCCGCAGAAGTAACAGGAACACAAATAGGAGACAAAATACAGGGGCTAATATGCCATTTGAAAATCCTGGGCCTTCTAGTGAACAGAATGTGAACAACCCTAATGAAAATGGCAATAATTTTTTAGGGAACAAGAACAAACAGAAACAATACAGGGGGAAAAAGACTTGGAAATAATCAGTGATACTATCAGTGTCAATTCACTTGGTTACCCCAAAATTGTTTCAAATTCTAAAGGAGATTTTTTAATTTATAATTTTTCAAGTTTGCACTTAGAACCTGAATTAATTGAGCTACTGGCACTAGGGAATACCTTTGTTCCTTCAAAGAAATGTGATGTAGCTAAAGTACTTTTGGACCTTAAATGTTATATAAGAAAACTAAATTTGAGGTTGATTTTTAATGGTACTGAATTTCTTGGTGAGAATAGGTTAAGACTTTCAAGTGTTTTCAACCCACCACTACATTTGACACTTAAAATGTTTGAGCACATATGCGAATTAGATATAAGGCATATGGTTAACTCAAGCAATACTAATGTCAATAAATTTAACATTACAAAAGAACAACTTTCAGCCCTTAGTTCATTACGGTTTGCAGATGTCCGGGTTATAAAACCGGATAAGGGCGGTGGATTGGCAATATTTGAGAAAAAAGATTACAGTGAACGCATGTTGAAAGTTTTACTTACTACATCCTACAATAAAGCTTCAGTTAATGAGTTAAATACGTGTTCAAAAAGAATTAGAGGCTACCTTCGTGACCTTTACATTAATGGTAGAATTGATCAAGATATTTACAAATATCTTGACATTTTATTCCCTAGAACACCTATTATGTTTGGTATCCCCAAGGTTCATAAAAACCTTGGGGACCCCCCAATGAGAGCCTTAATTGATGGGCGGGATTCAGTAACATATCCTTGCTCTAAGTATATTGACTCATTGCTTAAAAAATATGTTGAACAAATACCAACTATTTGCAAAGACTCATGGTCCTTCCTGTCTGATATTAATAACTTTGGGGAAATAAGAGAGAACAACTTCTTAACAATAGATGTTGTAGATTTATATACATCTATACCCCACCTTGAAGCATGTGAGTGGATTGAGCTACTCCTGATAGAGTTAGGGGCTTCACCCCATGAGATTGATAACATCACAGAAATCTTAGATATTATTTTGTCATCAAACTTTTTTATGTTTGAACGTGAAGTTTACATCCAAAAGAAAGGAGTAGCTATGGGCTCCCCTTGTGGTGGAGCCGTAGCTAACTTAGTCATGGCCTTTTGGGAGAGGAAATTTGTACTTAACAATGCAGAGTGGAATAATAGAATTTCTTATTACACTCGATTCCTGGATGATATTTTCTTATTATTTAAAGGAAACTCCAGTGAAGCAGACAAATTTGTTGAGTTTCTCAATAGTTCAACTTCCTTCCTGAAGTTTACTCATAACTTCAACACGGAGGTTATCAACTATTTGGATGTAAAACTGTCAAAGAACAATAAGAATAACTTGCTTAATTCTGTCATTTACAGGAAGGATACTTATATTAACTCATTTCTTCACTTTTCTAGCTCACATCCATTGAGACAAAAAAGAGCTATTGTCAAAGGACAGCTTGTTAGAGCTGTCCGTATGTGTAGTGAGCTGGAAGATTTCCTTAGTGAATGTGAGTTTTTAAAAGACTCCTTTTTAAGTAGAGGTTATCCAAATGCTTTAATAGATGATCTGATAGGTGAAGTTTGTTATAAAAGATCCAGGGGATTTTTTAAACCTTTATTGTCTTCTATTGATCCTTTGTTGGATATGCCATCTACTGAAAATATAGATGGCAGTCTGATTAGTACAGTAGCCGAATCTACGACTGTGGTCCCGTGTAGTTTCATCACAACATTTAATGTTGATTCTGGACAGATATGTGATATCCTTTACAAGAACTGGGCTCTTATTAATAATAACAGTTCTTTATTTGAAAAACTGGGGGACAAACCACATATCGTTTTCAGACGTGGGCAAAACATCAAAGATTTGTTGCATTCTTATACGGTAGATACTGTTACATCTAGAATTAAAGGGTCGTTTGCATGTGGCTTCTGTAAATATTGTATGTATATTAAAACAGGAGGTTTTTGTTTTGCAAACAACAACAACAAAAATATGCTATAACAAAGGATTGATTGTAACACTAAATCCATTATTTATATAGCGTATTGTGCTTGTTGTCCTGCCTTCTATATCGGTAAGACCGATAGAAGGTTTAAGGACAGAATATATCAGCACATTTACGCCATCAGAATTGGAAATAATGAGAATGCTTTGGCCAAACATATTGGTTTATTTCCTGGCCATTCGCTCCAATTTATGGGTGTTGACCACCTACCTGAATCTTATAGAGGTGGTCCTTTATCATTGAACCTGGAGGTACGTGAACTTTGTGGCAACTTAAAATGAATGCTTTCAGTACCCCAGGTTTAAATGAAAGTTGTAACATCACACCATTTTTGAAACTTAAATCTCATAAGAGGTAATTCCTCTGTCTATTAGTACATCATTTGTTGTATTAATGTTATAATGTGATTTGGTTCTACTATTTGTATTTAATTACAATCTATAGATAACTTTAGCTGAGAACATTCTATGTGTTCATGGACTGTCTTTATACCTTTGAACTTGGTCATTATATTTGTGATTGTTATTTACTTGACAAGAAGGCTTTACGTTTCTATTTAAACGTGGTTCTCTTGCACAGAGATGTGCTAGAATTTCTAACTATAGGGTTAGTGCTATTTGGGTATTGTACATTAGATTTGTGTCTTATAAATGCTTACGTATGCACATATTTTATTAATTTATTAATTTAATTTTATTTATGTTATCATTTCATTATTTTATTTATTTTATAATGTTTGATGATGTAAATTATGCCATTTGATAATATGATTCACTTGTGGAGTACGTTGCACGTACTATCATTTGGCTGATTTGCTATTTAAAGCGCTGTCTCGCGCTATTTTAAATGTCTCTGAGGAAGCTTTCTGATTCAGGAAGCGAAAACGCTGTATTTTTGTGGTTTTAATAAATTCTAGCGTTTAGCGCATTTGTGGCTGGATCTTTCATTTGTTGGAGATATTTTCGTGGTTACCAGTTTGTTTATTCTACTTTTGTGTAGTTAAATTTTTTGCCAAAATAATGCTGGGCGAACACTGCCCGACGCTTAATGGTGCATTTGTTGAATGTAGCACAAAAACGACAGACCGAGACGTCGTGGTCTGGGCCTAAGCAAGGAATACAGAGGGAATGAAAATCCTTATGCGGTATTTGCTTCCCACATGAAATACAATTATTAACTTTGTCTGACATCGGTCTGAGGCAAGAAAAGTTTCCCCAACGGGGTACTTAGCTTTCAAGATGACTTCGGTTGCAAAATTTTCGTAAGTTCAGGAGTTGGCCGACCGGCACTTGCGAACTGCTTCTGCTTCGGGCACTGCGCGGCAAGAAAGACTGAAGAAAATGGTGTCGGCTGGTTCTTTTATACCCCTGTCGCACTGACGTCAGGGAAGAAGCGACGACAACCGACGCCGGACCTAGACTTTGGAATTCGGCCGACCGAGGACCCGCCTGACGGCAGGAGAACCCATCTGTTATGACTGCAGCTGTATGCACGATGAACATCTGGGGATGGAAGGCAGTGGATGTGCATTATGGGTAAAGGGAGGAGTTTGGAGCTCGGAGCTGATGCTAGTAAAAGTTGCCGGGTCGGATCCGATACGGATCCGTAACCCACAGGGTGAAGATCAAACGAAGCAAACTACTTCTTATCAGTTTTTAGTACTTAATAAATATGCACCTATCCAGGCATGTCTAAGGGTCAGCTCCCGGTGTTTTTTCCTGCCTACCTGATGAATCTGGGCATCTTAGGGCAATGCAACAATTGATTCATGTACACAGACAACCCTCTCCTCCTACCGCCCAACACTACAACCTGTGAGAGATGCACTTATACAGCCAAACTGGAAGCAAAGCTCTCTTCACCCAAGACTGGACTAGACAGTCAAGAGAAGAAGGTAAGCACTTGCACCACACCACACTCATCACATAGTCCCTCAAAACCTACACCACCAAAACACACACATAGAAACACAAAACAGACACATACATTTGCGGACGCTCTCAATAAAAATCTGCTCAAGCAACAGAGACCTCCAAAGCAGAAACGCAAGAACATCCACCCCCAACAAAACCCAAATGAGACAGAGCCCACAAACTCAGTGTGCCACTCAACCACAGCCCATAAGGCATAACAACATACCCAACCCTGTAATCAAAGGTGACTCTATAGTCAGGCACATTGATGTTTCACTCACCAGGCTAAACAAGGAGAAAGTTACTGTCACAGCTGCCTGTCGGGTGCCAGGATCCGCCACATAATGCACTAGCTCAGGTCACTCCACAACAAGTACAAATATGACTCTCTCATTGTCCATGTTGGTGTGAATGACCTGAGATGCACCTCCCTGGACTACATGAAAAGCGACATGGAAGAGCTCTCTGATCTTGTAGCCCAGGCAGGTATGACCCTAGCCCTGAGTAGCATCATGTCATCACTCAGAATACCACCACAGTACAAGGACAAAATGACTGATTTCAACAATTGGCTAAGCTTCTGGTGTCATTCTAAGGGGATCCAGTATACGTCTGCCTGAGATAACATGATCGGCAGACTACGATGCTTTGCAAGAGATGGCCTGCACCTGTTGCTCTTGGGATTCCAGATACTGGCTAAGGCTCTTACCAACCCTATAGTGCCTTTTTTAGGCAAGGTTCAAATGACAAATTCACCACCATAACAGGTACAAGCAAGCAAAATCTGAGGGTAATGCTACTCAATGCTAGAAGTCTAAACCTCAAAATGCATTCACTCGAGGCACTCCTTAAAATGGAGAACTTTGACATCTGTCAGCGACAGAGACCTGGTTCAAGGCTCCAGAGAGTACCCCTGCATTACCAAGCTTTAATTCATACCACACTATCAACCAACTAACCTGGACCAAAACACTAAAGGCGGAGGCATGTCCATATTCATTAAGGATATCCACACCTCCAGGCTAGTTGCTCAGCATAATGCATCCAAGATTATCCAAGTGCAATTAACTCTGGGCAAGACCGCAATCCAAAGTGTAACTTGATACAGATCCCTCACCATGCCCCAGGATTCCCACTCCTCATTTCTTGATACACTGGAAAATATTAGGGTACAACCCAACACCCTAATAATGGGCGATTTCAATTACCCCACCATTAACTGGGTAAACTACTAATGTACCAAATCTTTTGCTCAACGTTTTCTGGAATTCATAAATTCCAAAGCCTTGGATCAACTTATCCACACCGCCACCATGGGCAGCAATATCCTACACCAACAAGGGCGACCGGTGTTCCAAACCAGAGGTCAATTCCTCGTTGGTCAGATCTGACCACAAGCTAATCACCCTAGACATCCGCATCCCACCCCAACCCCCCCCCATTAGATAAACCACGGTAAAAAAATTTTCGAAAGCCAACTTCACGCTTCTTAGAAGTGGCAAACTTCATGACACCCCATTCAGATGGACAACAGAGGTACGACTGCTGAATCCTACACAAATGCACTTTATAAACACTTACACAAGTGCATGGATCATGCTATCCCTAACAGAACCAAGATGCTATCCTCCAAAAAAGGAAGCCAATCTGGTGGTTCCCTGCCATAAACAAACTCTACAACAGAAGAAAGAAACTGTTGAAAAAAAAAAAGAGTAAATTCCCATGAATGGAGGAACTCCTTGGCCAGCCTCAGTAAGAAGCTGAGATCCCTAATAAATTCCTCTAAGGCTAGTTATGAAAACAAAATCGCCACTGATTCTAAAGACAACCACAAAGCATTCTATAGCTATGTCAAGAATCTCAATGGCAACACTCAGATCTGCTCTGAGTTACAGCACAATGGCACTAAATATACAGAACCAACTGATATTGGCAACATCCTGGCAGATAGGTTCAGTGCGAACTTTACACCCCCTCTCACCCCCCTAAAGGGCCAGTCTCTATACTGGAAGAATGCAAACTTCCTGTAATCACAGCTGCACAGGTAAAAAAAAAAAAAAAAAAAAAAACCTCTCCAAAGCCAAGAACACAGCATCCATGGGACCTGACAACATCCCAGGCTGCATTCTACACGAACTACAGAATGAACTGGCACCCCACCTAAGCACCATATTCAATCATAGCCTCACCTCAGGCTTTGTGCCCACTGAATGGCACACAGCGACGGTTATCCCACTCCACAAAGGGGGAGCCACCACGGACCCCCAGGAACTACAGCTCCATTAGCCTAATGAGCCTGGTCTGCAAGGCCATGGAGCATGTCATCATAGAACTTGAATCTCCAAACTCTGGACCCCACCCAGTTCAGTTTTGTAAAAGGCAGATCATGTCTCCTAAACCTGATAAACTTCTTTGAAGCAGTCACCAAAGCCGTAGACGAGGGTAAGGTGGTTCACACAGCCTATCTAGATCTCGCCAAGGCTTTTGACACCATCCCCCACTCTGGAATTATAGATAAACTCACTAAAGTAGGTATAAATCCCTAAGTCATAAGATGGGTTGCCAACTGGCTCACTGACAGAACTCACACTGTGAAAGTAGCAGACTCCAAATCCGACTTCAGACAAGTGGAGTACCACAGGGTTCAGTCCTGGGTCCTCTCCTGTTTGGTATCTACTTTTCTGAAGTACAAACTAACACAGAAGGTCTTTGGCTAATAAAATTCGCTGATGACTGCAAACTAGGAGCCATAATCAAAACTCCTAACGATGTGGACATCCTACAAAAGGGCCTCACTGAGACAGATGTCTGGTGTCAAAGCCATGGCCTCAAGCTCAATGCCAAAAAGTGCATTGTCATCCCCTTTGGTAAAAACTCTGCACCCATGAGCTACCACATAGGTGGTAGTCTACTTAATACCAAAAGTGTGATAAGAGACCTTGGGACACAGGTGGACAGTAGTCTCTCCTTTGATAATCACATTGATACAGTAGTCAGGAAATCCTTCTACATGGCACACCTCATCACAAAAGGTTTTTCATCCTGGAAAAAAAGAGGTCATTGTTCCCCTCTACTCTTCACTCATTAGACCCATTAGAGAGTACAATGCCCCTTTTGGTATGTACCTCACAAGACATCTACAACAACTTGAAAGGCCGCAGAAATACCTCACAAAGAGGATTACTGGCCTCAAACAGATGCCCTATGCAGACCGCCTCAAAAATTTCCAGCTTTTCTCCATCGCATATCGCCTACTCAGAGGTGATCTCTGCCTAACATACAAAGCTATGTCAAACCCAGAGCTGCTGTACATGCTCCACTTAAAGAAATCCCAATCCTTCAGAGCTACACAATCTAGGGACCTAAACCTTGTCACCACAATAAAGAGAACATGCTGGAGGGATAGATTTCTGCCCCAGAAACTTCCCATACTCTGGAGCAAACTACCTATGTATATCAAACAAAGCTCCTCATTAGCAGTCTTCAAGAAAAATCTTGATTGGATGGGAAATAGGAAATTCACTATGGGGATCACCTGTTTGGCTCTGCTTGACAGGGGCACAGGAGAATAATTTTTTCTTCGGTGTCGAAAGCCAGGGTACCTTTTTGGCTAGGCTTATATAGGCCCTAGGGCCAATAGCCCAGTACCGACCTACGAATCTATGTTGATGTTATTTGCCCTCTGCTGAGGCGATCAAAGGCCTTGCACCTTAGGGGGCCTGAAGTGGCTACCCACCTCAGCTCTGATGTGTCTGAAGAGTTCCTGAGACAGCTGTGGAAGGTGAAAAGGAACACCTGGAATGACAGAGAAATGCTGAATCTACCAGTGAAATTCCAGTTTGAGGCAAAGAAGCAGAGAACATGATGGTCCAGCTGGTCGAGGTGCTGAAAACCCACTGACTTTAGGTACCACTGAAACTTCCTGATATGAAGCCTAGCCCAGGAGTGCAAGAGGATGGTGGAGGCCATGAAAGCTGGTGCACTGAGAAATTCCCTGGCTGGAAGGGAGGACAGGTGGAATGACAGAAAATAATTTGGGAGGGACAAAACCTTAGAGGCAAGGAAGAGATGCCAGCAATGGAACAGTCTGGAACCTGCAGCCTAGGAATACATAATCACTGACTTTTGCAGGTTGACAGTGAACCTCAGGCTGTGTAACAGAAGTTGGGTAAAATGAAGATCTTGCACCAGCTTGGAATGGGATGGATCTTGAAGCAAAAGGTTGTCCAGATAAGGAAATATCTGAATGCCTTGAAGCCTGCAAAAGGTAACTACCAGGGCTAGACATTTGGTGAACACCACTGGGGCTGCTGAAAGCCCACACGACAAAGCAGAGAACTGAAAATGACAGGAAGATACAGAAAAATGCAAGTATTTCCTGAATACAGGATGGATAGGAATATAAAGGTAAGTGTCCCTGAGATCCAAGGAAACCAGAAAGACCTGGAGGAAGAACAGAGGAAACAGAGTCTGAAGACAGCATTTGGAAGGATGACGGTATCAGAAGGGTGTTCAGCAATGAAAGATCCTGGACAGGTCTCCAAGACCCCTCTTTTCTTGGAGCCCAGAAAAATCCTGGAATAAAATCCCAAACCCCTCTTGGTCTGTTGAACTGGTTGAATGGTACTCTGATCTAGCAGATCTTGGAAGACCTCTGGAAAATGAGGAAGCTGTTCTGCAAGGGGTAAAGGAGGGAAGGGTCTTCCAAGTCACAAAGTAACCCTGCCAGAGAACTCAGGTGTCTGTGGTAATCAGTTGCCAAAAGTACAGTTGTGTATACTTACCATAAATGTAGATGTTCAAGTGTATTCACTGTTGCAGACATCACATTTGGGTTATCTGCCTGCAGGTAGCCCTCAGCCAGCCTGAACACCAGAGTCTTGGATTCCTGCGTCGGATGCTGTCTCTTCTTCCATGACGTCAAGGGTATAAAAGATGCAGCCGACGCCATTACATCAGTTTTCTTGTCCGAGATGTCAAGTGCCCCCACAATGGGAAGCAATTATATGTTATGGTACCCCTCCAACAAAAGCAAATACATCAGAAAGCTTAAATACACCAAACAAGAAGGAAAGGTAGAGCCAAGAGAAGTCAGGGGGCTGGAGGGAGGGTAACCAGGACTGCAACAGTGAATGCACTCGAACATCTACATTTATTATAAGTGTACACAACTGTACTATGTTCTTCGTGTTTCACTGTTGCAGTCATCACATTTAGGTCAATTCCCAAAGCTAAGGAAGGGAGGAGGTAGTTAGAGAGCATTAGGACCAGCTATTAAGCCCTGCAAGACTGCAGTGGCAAAACCAACTCTGGATTTAGAAAAAATTGGCATGTGGTAATGCTTGGTGAAGGTATGTACAGAGCTCCAGGTAGCAGCTTCTAGGATGTCCCGGGTAGGGACACCTCTGAGAAAGGCTGTAGAGGTAGATGCAGCCCTGGTGGAATGTGATCTTATCCCCTGTGGAGTAGGTTTTCCATGGTGCTTGTACCAGAAATTAATGCAATGGATTATCCACTTAGAAATGGTTTGCTTTGAAATGGCCTTCCCCTCTGCCTCTGCCCCTGCAGCAAAGCCAACTAGCAGCTGTTCAGATTTTCTGAAAGGCTTAGTTCTGTCCAAATAAAATCTAAGTTGTCTGTGCACGAGTGCAGTATTCATTCTCCTTTGTTTTGTGGAGTCAGGAAAAACGTAGGCAAATGAATGGACTGATTAAGGGCCACACTAGACACCACTTTGGGCATAAAGGAAGGATTGGTCCTGAGGGAAACCCTGTCCACATGGAAAATAATGAAGGGCTCCACTGACATGAGGGCCTGTCATTCAGACACTCTTCTTGCTGAAGTGATGGCTAGAAGGAAGGCTGTGTTCCAAGAAAGGAATTTCAACTCTGCAGTTGCAGCTGGCTCAAAAGGAGGGAGAGTGAGCTTTTTCAATACAAAGTTAAGGTCCCAGGACTGGAGTAGGGGCTCTCCTGGGGGGGGGGGTCTTAAATTTTTGGTCCCTCTGAGGAATTGCTTTAGCAGGGGGTGAGAGAAGAGGTGTGATTCAGTATTATAATGTGCTGAAATGGCAGAGGCATGAATTTTAATTGATGAGAAGGATAGGCCCTTGTGGAGCATTTCTGTTAAGTACTGAAGAATATGAGGAAAGCTGGGCACCGTTGTGCCCATCCCCTGAGTCTGGCTCCAGGAACAGTGTCTTTTCCACTTTTCAGCATAGGATTTTCTAGTACTAGGCCTCCTTGCCTCCAGAATGACATCTAGCACCTGCTTACTGAGGGATGCTATTGGAGAGCTCAAGGAATTAGTCTGGCCCGCCTGCTGGGACAGCAGGGAAGGGGTCTGAGGCAGGTGCCATGGTTCCAGCAGTGTCAGACTGTGCAAGAGGGAGTACCAGTGCTGGCATGGCCAGTCTGGTGCAATCAGTATTGTCCTTGGTTTGTCCTGTCTGATCTTTATCAGAACCTTCGAGAGGAGAGGCAGAGGGGGAAAAGGCATAAACTGAGAGGCTTTCCCAGGTAAAAGACAGGGCATCCACTTTCCAAGCTTGACTGTGGGAAGTCCTTGGGCAGAATTTGTCCAATTGGTAGTTCTGAGGGGAGGCAAACAGGTCTATCTCTGGAGTCCCCCAGTTGCTCCTCAAGAGGTTGAATATTTTTGGTTCCAGTTTCCACTCGTGTCAGTCCATGAGATTTCTGCTTAGGTCGTCTGCCAGTGAATTTAGCTTGCCTGGCAAGAATTGAGCTTGTAGGTGCACTTGGTAGCTCAAGGCTGTGTTCCACAGAGCCATGGCTAGTCTGCAGAGAGGGTACAAGTGGGTTCCCCCCTGCTTGTTTATGTACCACATAACTGTGGTGTTGTATGTCTTTATCAATAATTGTCCTGGAAGAATGTGGTGCTTGAAGGCTGTCAGGGAATTCTATACAGCTAACATTTCTTTTTGGTTGATATGCAGGTGCATCTGTCTCCTGTTCTATTTGCCCTGAATGCACTGCCTTGCCAAGTGAGCCCCCAATGCATAATCTGATGCGTCTGTTGTTAGGGTTTGGGTGGCAGGGGGTAGAGTGAAAGGGAGCCCCTTGTTGTGGTAGCAGGCCTCTGCCCACCAAAGGAACTCTGTCTTTATATAAGGAATGACAGGAATCATTGATTCCAGGTCCCGAGAATGTTGACACCATAGGCTTTTTCGATACCATTGTAGTTTCCTCATATGCAGTCTTGCATATGGAATTAGGAGAATGCAAGAGGCCATGAACCCCACGGCTTGCAGAATTTTCCTTGCTGAGAGCTGGGTCTTTGTGGCCAGTAGTTTGAAGTAGGCGGTCAAACATGTTTCTCTGGAGTGAGGAAAGTCATCTGGGAAGTTGTATTCAAGCATGCTCTCAGGAATACAATTTGTTGGCAGGGTACTAGGTGAGATTTCTTTTTGTTTATGGTGTACCCCAGTAAGTTTATAAGTTTCTTTACGAATGCCAGATGTTTTAATAACAATTCCTGGCTTTCTGCCTGAATCAGACAATCGGCCAAGTAAGGGTATATTTGAATATTTCTCTGCCTGCAAAATGCAATGGATGGAGCTAGACACTTTGTGAATACCCTGGGCACATGTAGATAAGCAAAAGGAAAGTGCAGAGAGCCGATAGTGCATGGAGCCTGCTCTGAAGCATAGGTATTTCCTGCAAGATTCCCTTACTGGAATGTGCAGATAAGCTTCCTTTAAGTCTAAGGTTGCCAACCAGGCATCTTTGCCTAGCATAGGAAGCAGTTGTTGAAGTGTTAAGCATCTTGAATTTTGGGATTACCAAAAAAAGTGTTTAGAATAGAGAGGTCCAGGATAAGACACCAAGATCTGTCTTTTCTGAGTACCAGGAAAAGTCTTAAATAAAAACCTTGCCCCTTTTCTTCTGCTGGGACAGGGTGAATAGCCCTGATACTTAGAAGAGAGAGAACCTGCTGTTGTGCCTCTGCCCACTGATTTGGGGGTAGGTCTGGCCAACCGTTTGGGGTTGGTAGGGTGTGGAAGTGGAATCTGTATCCTTGGGAAACTATTCAAAACCCATTTGTCCTGGGTAACGAGTTCCCAGTTTTTTGCATGTAGAGCAAGCTTTCTTCCTAAGGGAGAAGGCAGCTGAGCAGGGCTTGGAAGGGCTAAGGTTAAGTCACTGTGCCATTTTCCCGTAGGGGGGTGTCTTACTACTCCCTGCTTTGGAAGTGGGAGCCCTCCACTGCTTAGGCCTGTACGTAGCCTGAGAATGTAATCTAGGTGGTCTGCTGTTCCTGGGTTTGGACTGAGAAGGCCTGGAAAAGGCTGGAAAGGACCAATTCTTTGAAGGCAAATGCCTACTAAATCTGGGAGGCTGTACTTGCAGGAAATCTTTAACAGTTTGCATAGATTTAGCTTTTTCCTCCATCTTTTTGAAGACTACTTTTGCTTTGTTGCCAAACAGGCAGTCTTGGTTTAAGGGAGCATCCAGTAATTTAGCTTTAACATGATCTGGGAAGTTTTGCTCCTTAAGCCAAGCATGCCTTCTAAGTACAGACCCAGTGACAGCAGCCATGCAAGATGCTTCTAGAGAGTCAAAACCACATTGCAAAGTATGTTTACCAACTTGTTCTGCAGAATGCATTAAATCCTGCAATTAGAAGAAACAGAAATATCAGATTCCTGATCAGAAGGGAAATCCGTTCTAGGTCTCAGAGGGGGAGGCTGGCTTCCCCTAATTAAGGTAATAAGGTCTTCAGCCATTCTAAGCAGTTCCTTTTTAGGCATATGGGCCTGAGCATGCAGTCTGGACGTCGGTTTTCTAGGCGTGGGTCGTGTTTTAGGCCTGGAGGAAGAAGATGACGTTGGTTTAAAATGCAAGTCTGTAGGCCTGAATACACCCTCAGAAGCCGATGCCTGCACAGCGGACCCATCCAAGGCAGAGACGTCCGCAAGTTCTATAGTCGAAGAAGCATCTCGCGGCATACCAAACTCCGAATGGGTCTCAGTAGAGGCCTGCGAATCTGACGTAGGGGGCATCAGGGGCTGCGAAAGTGCCTGAGTACTGGCGGACTGGCGACTAGTTTAACGGAAGCATTGTCGGCAGTTTTGTACCTATGCGGGCTCTGTCTCTGTCTTTATCCTTACGTTTTTTCGGAATATCGGTAGTCGGATGGCTTACCAAAGCCATTTCTAGATAGCTATACAGAGTACCAAAATGATTTACTGCAAATATAGACCAACGACGAATAGTTCGGTGGTTGAACAAGGCACAAAACCGACAGCGAGGAACGTCGTGGTCTGGGCCTAAGCAAGGAATGCAGTACGAATTAAAATCTTTATGAAGTATTTGCTTTCCACAGGTAATACAATTGTTAACTTTTACTGACATCGGATAAGAGCAAAAAAAAGGATCCCCAATGGGGTATTTAGCTTTTTTGAAGACTTCGGTTCGGAAACATGAAAATTTCAAGAGTTGGCTCACTGGCACTTGTGAACTGCTTCTGCTTCGGGCACCGCGCGGCAAGAAAGACTGATGTAATGGTGTCGGCAGCATGTTTTATACCCCTGACGACCTGACATCATGGAAGAAGAGACAGCATCCGAAGCAGGAATCCAAGACTCTGGTATTCAGGCTGGCTGAAGGCTACCTGCAGGCAGATAATCCAAATGTGATGACTGCAACAGTGAAACATGAAAAACATCTGGGAGAAAGAGAGAGAGAAAGTGTGAGGAACAAGGGAACTTAGCAGAAAGGAATGGGAGGCAGGCAGACAGATGGCTGCAGATTTGTCAAGAAAGAACTGCTTCAGGGGCCTGTGTTGTTGAGTAAGAGTATCCGAAAAGACATGTCTAAGAGGTTTTTTACCTTTGGAAGATTGTCTAGGCAGCCTATACAAAAACAGCAGCCTTACTAGGATTGTTCCTTTGAAACTTGGGAATAGAAGAGACACAAATCTGCTTCATATCTTTCATTATAATCCACAAAAAACTGGGCAGTCTTTAGAAAAATAAGGCATTTCTAACTCGACTCGCCAGAATAACCATAGCTCAAACTCACCTCCTCTCCACCCTACTCTATGCTGCACCTATCTTCACCAACAAACCCAAAACCGAAATTACCAAGCTTAATGACGGTCACAATCAAATAGCCAAATTTGCCACCGGTGCCCCCTACCGAGGCCACCACTGTTACTCACAAAAGCAACTTAACTGGCTTGAGTTCCCTAATCTCTTATCATCCCTTCAACTTTCTTTTGCCCATAAACTCCTACTACTTCCAGACAAAACTCCAGCACTGTCCAACCTGCTAAAACTGCAAATCAATCCCAGACAACTTCACTCTAGTGACAAAAGACTAAGCATAATGACCAAAAGCAATAGCACAGCAGTTAACTCCCTCTTCTATAACCACATAGGCAAAATTTGGAACTCATTACCTTCTTAAATTACCTCAACTGACTCAAAAGTTGCATTCAAAAAGCGACTCAAAGAGCACCTAAAACTCTCACTGACCTCCCTCACTCCCTGCTCCGTCACTTCCTCCCATTACTAGGAATAGTAACTCCTACCTATGGTGTTTTCACCTCCTAATATCTACCCAGAATGTCCACAAATATTCACATTCCATCTCAGAACTCTCCTAATAGTCACCCACTGAATCCTATCATTTCATTTAACCTCCCTTTACTTAGGTTTGTCTCACACAATGTGATAACTGGAACTAATGTACTTTCTATGAACTTTTGATTTTTTTTTTTTTTACTTCATAACTATGCAACCTTTTTTAAATCTTGTGTTTACTAATGTTATTTGCATGCCATGTTGTTTGTTGTATGGAGATTTTCTCCCTGGGCTTCCGCTGAAAATGGACATATATCCAGTCAGAATGTCCCAGTCAACGAATGTAAAATAAATAAATTATCTTACTTTGATGCTGCAAGGTCTTGAAAAGGTCAGCCACAGCATTACCAAACAAGTTCTGGTTGTCCAGGAGAGTGCCAAGAAGCTTTGATTTGATATCATCTGGCAAGACTAGAAGGAGAAGCCAGGAATGGAGCCTCATCACTAAGCCTGAGGCAGCAACTCTAGACCATGCATCAGCTGCATCACAGCTGCATTTAACAGAGTGACAGGTAACCTGAAAATTGGCACTGAGCAAGAAAAGAGGTCTTACCGTCAGAGTCGGGCATATCAGAAACAATCTTCCCAATCTGGCAAAGAAAGTACAGTTGTGTACCTACCATAAATGTAGACGTTCAAGTGTATTCACTGTTGCAGTCATTACTCTTGGGTTATCCTACTGGCAGGCTAACCGCAGTCGGCCTGAATTCCAAAGTCCTGGTCCAGCGTCGGTTGCTGTCGCCTCTTCCCTGACGTCAGTGCGCCAGGGGTATAAAAGATGCAGCCGACTCCATTTTCTTCAGTTTTTCTTGCCCCAGATGTCAGGTGCCCCCAAAAGGGTAGGCTAAATATATTATGCCAATAAAGATACATGCAGTAAATAAACATTTCCTTCATCTACAAGCAAATACACCACATAGGATGTATAGAATAGAGAAGTACAGATAAACCCCAGCAAAGGAAAGGGGGACGGTGGTAGGGTAGCCTGGACTGCAACAGTCAATACACTCGAACATCTACATTTATGTTAGGTACACAACTGTACTATGTTCATCGTGTTTCACTGTTGCAGTCATTACTCTTGGGTTGAATCCCAAAGCTGAGGATGGGTGGCTGGGCTAAATAGGATTAGGAGAGGCTATGAGGCCCTGCAGAACTGCAGTGGCAAAGCCTACTCTGGATTTAGAGTAAAGAGGTAAGTGACAGTGCTTTGTAAAAGTGTGCACTGAACTCCAAGTTGCAGCCTCTAATATGTCTTTGGTTGGTACTCCTCTGAGGAAGGCTGCTGAAGTGGCTGCTGCTCTGGTAGAATGACGCCTAATACCCTTAGGCACTGATTTGCCATGCTGAGAATAGCAGAAACGGATGCAATGCCCTATCCATGTAGAAATGGTCCGTTTTGAGATGGCCTTTCCTTGTGATCCTGCAGCATATGACACAAAGTTGCTCAGTCTTTTTGAAAGCTTTAGTTCAGTCCAAGTAGAAATGCAGCTGTTTGTGTATGTCCAAAGAATGCAGAATTTTCTCACCCGTGTTCTGTGGGTTTGGATAAAAGGTAGGCAAGTGAATGGTTTGGTTGAGGGCCACACTGGACACCACCTTAGGCATAAATGTTGGGTTTGTCCTCAGAGAAACCCTGTCTGGTTGAAAAATGATAAAAGGTTCCAACAGCCATGAGTGCTTGTGACTCAGAGACTCGTATTGCAGAGGTTATTGCTAGGAGCAGAGCTGTTTTCCAGGATATGAATTTTATATCCGCTGTTGAGGCTGGCTCAAAAGGAGGCAGTGTGAGTTTTTCCAAGACATAATTGAGGTCCCATGCCAGAATTGGTGCTCTCCTTGGAGGCCTGATGTTTTTGGCCCCTTTGAGGTACTGCCTTTATTAAAGGATGAGAAAAGATAGGTGGTTCCGTATTGTAATGGGCTGAAATGGCAGAGGCATGAATCTTAATTGATGAAAAGGAAAGGCCTTTGTCCAGCATCTCATTTAGGTATTGTAAAATCTGAGGAATATTTGGTACATACGTGTCAATGCCTTGCTCCTGGTTCCAAGCACAGAATCTCTTCCATTTTTCTGCATAAGATTTTCTGGTACTGGGCCTCCTGGCCTCCAAGATAACATCCATAACAGCTTTTGAAAGAGGAGTGTTCTGAATGGCTACATTATCCACCATGCTGCCAGATTTAAGGTCCTGAGTTGGCTGTGCAGGATCTGATTGTTTTGCTGGGTCAGCAAGTGAGAAGTTTGAGACAATATCCATGCTGGACCTTGAGACAAGCTCTTTAGGATTGGGTACCAGTGCTGGCGTGGCCAGTCTGGTGTAATCAGTATAATTTTTGGCTTCTCTTGTCTGACCTTTAGTAGTATTCTGGGAAGGAGAGGAAAGGCACATACTGTCAGATTTTTCCAGCTGAAGGATAGGGCATCCACTCTCCATGCTTGTTTGTGATAAATCCTTGTGCAAAATTTCTGTAATTGGTAGTTGTGAGGGGAGGCAAAGTGATCTATGTCTCGGCATCCCCATTTCCTTGTTATCATGCTGAAGACTTGTGGATCCAGTTTCCACTCGTGGGGATCCATGAGGTTTCTGCTTAGTTTGTCTGCCAGAGTATTTGTTTTTCCTGGCGGGAATTGTGCTTGCAGGTGAACTTGATAAGTCAAAGCTGTGTCCCATAAGGTCATCGCTTGTCTACAGAGGGGGTAGGAATGTGTACCTCCCTGCTTGTTTATGTACCACATGACAGTAGTATTGTCTGTCTTTATCAATAGCTGTCCTGGATGAAGTAGATCCTTGAAAGCTGTCAAGGCATTCTGAACAGCTAGCATCTCTTTTTGATTGATGTGAAGATGCATCTGGCTTGCAAGGCCATATGCCCTGAATACATTTTCCTGCCATATGGGCTCCCCAGGCATAATCTGATGCATCCGTTGTCAGTGTCTGTCTGGCTGTGGGTAAAGTGAATGGCAGACCCTTGTTGTGGTGACAGGCCCGTGCCCACCATCGAAACTCCTGTTGTAGGCAGGGAATGAGGGTAATTACTGTCTCCAGGCTGTGGCAATGCTGAGTCCAAACACTTTTTAGATACCATTGTAGTTTCCTCATATGCAGTCTGGCATATGGAATTAGTAGAATGCAGGATGCCATGAAACCCAAGGCCTGCAGGATTTTCCTTGCAGATAACTGGGTTTTTGTTGCCAACGTTTTGAAGTAAGAAGTCAGTTGCTTTTGTTTGTCTGGCGTGAGATGAGCCATCTGGGCAGTTGTATTTAAGCTTGCATCCAGGAATATTATCTCTTGAGAGGGTACTAGTTTTGATTTCTTTTCGTTTACTGTGTACCCTAGGCAAATTAGTAATCTTTTTACAAATGCCAGATGCTTTAGAAGAATGTTTTTGTTCTCTGCTTGAATAAGGCAGTCGTCAAAGTACGGATATATTTGAATTCCTCTTTGTCTGTAAAATGCAATTACTGGTGCTAGGCATTTTGTGAAGACCCTGGGCGCAGTAGATAAGCCAAAGGGCAGTGTAGAGGATTGGTAGTGTATTGAGCCAGCTATGAATCTGAGGTATCTCCTGCAGGACTGTCTGATCTTGACATGCAGGTATGCCTCTTTTAGGTCCAAAGTTACGAGCCAAGCCTTCTTGCCCAGCATGGGCAGTAGCTGCTGTAGAGTCAACATCTTGAATTTTGGAACCTCCAGAAACGTGTTTAGTATTGTTCTCCAGGTTTTGTCCTTTCTGGGCACTAAGAAAAGTCTGGAGTAAAATCCTTGCCCCTGCTGTTGTTGTGGTACTTGTTGAATGTCCCTCATTGTCCATGAGGGCTGTAATTTGCTTTTGTGCCTCTGTCCATTGGTTGTGTGGCAGGTCTGGCATGCCTTTTGACCTAGGTAGGGTGTGAAAATGGAACCTGTAGCCTTGGGACACTATGTTCAAGACCCATTTGTCTTGGGTAATCTTTTGCCAATTTGATGAAAAAGTGCTAGTTTTCCTACTAAGGGGGCTGCCAAAAGAAAAGTGCTTGGATCTGGCAGAGGAAAGTCATTGGGACTGTTTCCTGTAAGGTTGTGATTCGTCTTCTCCGCTTTCGAGGTAGGAGCACCCCATTGTTTAGGCCTGTATGAGCCTTGGAGCGGAGATCTGCCTCTGGGACGTCTGTATCTGCCTCTTTGTGGTCTGTCTGACACTGGAAAGGACCAATTTTTAGAAGGCCAGTTCCTGCTAAATCTGGGTGGCTGTACCTGTAAGAAATCCTTAACTGTCTGCATGGATTTCGCTTTTCCTCCATTTTCTTCAACACCTCTTCTGCTTTAGCACCAAACAAAGTATCATGCTGTAATGGGGCATCTAATAATTTTGCTTTAACATGATCAGGCAGATTCTGTTCCTTTAACCAAGCATGCCTTCTAATAACAGAACCTGTAACAGCGGCCCTGCAAGAGGCCTCCAGTGAATCATAACCAAATTGCAAAGTATGCTTTCCCACTTGTTCAGTTGCATGCAATAACTCCTGCATTTCCTTGTTCTCTGAACATTCAGAATTTGTCAACATTTTCTGTTTAAGCAGTGACATTAAGCATTGCTGATATTTAAGCATATGAAACTGACAATTTAAAGCCCTTACAGCCAAGGTAGCAGAAGTGTAAACGTTTTCCCCCATCTGTCCAGTGCCCTAGAATCCCTATCAGAGGGGACAGGGTTTTTTTTTGCAGTGGATGCTTTGACCCCTTTGGGACCTTGAGATATAGTTTCTGGGTCAGCAGCGGGGTTTTTAAGAATTTATGAGAATCCGGGACCCTGTAGTATCTATCTGGCTTAGCAGGTGCAGGGAGTAAAGAGTCAGGGGATAGGACGTACTCTGAAAATACATCATCTACAATGTCTAGAACAGGTGGAACAGCAAGGGGTCTGTGCTGAGGAAGTAACAGAAAATCTCTGAGCCTTTTCTTAGATTCAGAATAACCCTGGCTCTCCCAGTGGAAATACTCCCTCATGGTATGCAGGGTTTCCCCAAAAGAATAATCCTCAGGAGGAGAGGCTGAAGGAATGGATTCCTTCAGCATCAGAGTCCTCATAGGGAGGAATAGCATAATCCTGTTCAGAAGAGGAATCAGAGGAAATTGAAACCTGATCAGAAGAATCATATTCTGTCTCTTGCCTAGGCCTCTTATCAGGAGGGGGGATGGGAACCCATGATCAAAGTAATTAGGTCTTCTGCCATTTTAAGCATCTGTTTTTTAGGCATGCAAGTCTGAGTAGGAGAATACTGTACTTCTTTCTTTGTCTTTAGAGCTGCTTTAGTCTTTGTCTTTGAAGCTGAAGATGGTTTAACATATAACTGTGTAGGTCTGAAGACACCCTCAGAAGCCGATGCCTGCTCAGCGGCTCCGGACCCATCTGAGGGAATGATTTCCGAGTGTCCAATACCTTGAGTATCCGGAGGCCCAGTCGGCTCCACGTGGGAGTCGGAAGTGGCCTGCGACTCTGAGGTAGCGGGCGCCAGGGGCTGCGAAAGCGCCTCACTGAGAACCGGCGACTGGCCTAACGGAGGCCTCGTCATTGGTTTTGGACCTCGGATGCCTATCCTTTTCCTTATCCTTGCGTTTTTTGTAAACTCCTGTCGTCGGCTGTTCCGACGGCATTATATAATTAAATCTTCGGCCAAAGTAATGAAATGCAAAATCGAACAGACGCTTAATAGCGCGTTGGTTAAATCTAGCACAAAACTGACAGCTAGCAACGTTGTGGTCAGGGCCTAGGCAAGGAATACAGTAAGAGTGAAAATCCTTATGAGGTATTTGCTTCCCACAAGAAATACAATTGTTAACTTTTTCTGACATCGGTCTGGAGCAAGAAAAAAGTTTCCCCAACGGGGTACTTTGCTTTAATGATGACTTTGGTTCTGAAATTCGTATTTGAAAATCTCAGAAGTCGGCTGACTGGCACTTGCGAACTGCTTTTGCTTCGGGCACCACGCGGCAAGAAAGACTGAAGAAAATGGCGTCGGCTGCATCTTTTATACCCCTGGCGCACCGACGTCAGGGAAGAGGCGACAGCAACTGACGCCAGACCAGGACTTTGGAATTCAGGCCAACTGCGGGTAGCCTGCCAGCAGGATAACCCAAGAGTAATGACTGCAACAGTGAAACACGATGATCATCAGACAGGACGTACCTTCCAAATGAGTCTAGTAACTAATAGCCCTTGAAGGCTAAAGTAGCTGAAATGTGTTACTAAATCCTCTCTGTGGCTCTACTGACCATATCTAAAGGAGGGAACTTGGAAGAAGGCAACAGCCTAGAAGACTTATCAGCATATCTAGAAATCACTACAGAATCAGATGGACACTTGCACAAGAATTTGCAGGCATCTTATAGAACCTATCAAGCTTCTCATGAGATGGAGGTTGAGAATCTAGAGTCGGAGAAACAGCAGATAATGCATCTGATAGAGCAGACAACACAGGACGGACAGCTGAAGATTTAGAAGAATCCATTTGTAACAATTCATAATACCTTTTCTGGACGACTGATACTTGAGAGCAATCTCATTTGAAATGCTCCATAATATGCAGGATCTTGTCACCAAAGGTATCAGGATGGACAGATTCCTCCTCTTCATAAGCATAGTCTGGAAGTGAAAGCAACCAACAGAAATAGGCTATGGAGTCAGCCTCAAAGTCAGAATCCTCATCCAAAGACTCTGGTCCCTAGCCCACTCAGAGATAGAGGACCAAGGAAGTGCAGGAAGTGAAATGCCCTGAGGAAGCTTCACTGCCATCAATGCACTGAACAAGCCTTGACTGAAGTCCTGCCAATCTCTTTCTGGGTCCCTGGGGGCTGAGACCACATGCTTAGTCTTCTGCTTTTTCTTCAATGGTGCATCTGGTCTGACAAAATGCAGAGGTTCAGACCCCTGCTTGGATTCGATTAAGGTGCCCGGCACCTCTTCTTTAACAAAGATCTGAGGAATCCCTCTAGGCCCATTGGAAATCAGCTGTAGCTCCCTCTCAACATCCATGGAAGTCCATTGCAAGGCCTCTGAAAATGTGTGAAAAGCCAGTTTCATGCCAAACTCCAAAAAGGTCACAGTGGAAGAAACTGACAGCAATACCAGACTACCCTCTGGGTTCTCATCCACCTGAAGAGAGACATCAGGAGGAAGTTGTACAGCAGCAGACACAGGCTTTTGAGTGACAGCAGTACCATGAGGCAATGGATTCTGCCAAGGTACCTTGAGCCAAAAGCTTAAGACATTGGTTCTCAAGGTAAATGGAAAGTGAAGAAAGGCGGCTACACAAAGTCTTCCTTCCAAAGGCTGACAGATGGAACATTAAGTGCATCTCATAACTGCAGTTAAGCAAAACAGACACCTACCGTGGCAGCCTTTATGGGGAATATGCCTCCCACACTGACATTTTCCTTTCTTGGATGACATATAACCAACTGAACAATGTAAGAAAAAGAAAGAACTCTGATGGGTACTCACCTGAAAGACATGGGTTTGTTATAATCAAAATGAAGGGAGCTCAGAATGACGTACGATAACTGTACTGAGACTAGTGGCAATGAAGTTCTGAGTTGGGAGTATACGTACATCACTATTATGGCTTACTTTTGTATGGGAAACGTATGTCTTGACGTTCAATGCTCTCTAGGTAATAAAGGCTTTGGTATACTGGCCAGATATTGGGCTATCCTTGGCAGGAGATCCCAATGGTGATGAATACTACAACAGTGATGTAGAAGGGCATAGTAAGATAAAAACAGTGAAAATGTTTTTAGGCCCTTAAGTTTTACATACAGATTAGGCACATTTTTTTTAATCAACCAGAGGAAACATTGGGGACAATAAAAAAAGATTTGAAAGAATTTATCTGAGAGAAAAAGAGGGCAAGAGTTAAGTGGGATAAGTTGATCCTCCCAACAGAAAAAGAAGTTATGTACCTACCATAACGTTCAATGTCAGTTGTCTTCATCTCGCCTTCCTTCTTGCTGGTTGGGATCGGAGCTGATCCTTGGCTCTGACTCGGCCATTTTCAATAGCCCGAGAGCTGTTTACTGGCTCGAGGATACCCCTTTATCCCATAATGCCTAGTGATAGCTACCCAAATCTCGTTTGAAATAGCTAACTCCAGACATAACAGAATAAACCAGTCAAAAAAATCAGTTGACTATACCTGCCATATTCTCTAAATCAACAGAAGAAACAAGAGAACACACAGCCAGTGAAACAGAAAAAACTCCTCTCGGTCCACTGGGACAGGGGTACGGAGGGTGGGACGCAAGAAGGAAGGCGAGATGAAGGCAACTAACATGGAACGTTATGATAGGTACATAACTTCTTTATGTTAAGTTGTCTATCCCGCCTTCGTTCTTGCTGGTTGGGACAGCGTCCCTAGCACCTAAAATGCTGGGTGGCTCAGTGGAACAGACTCTTCAGAACAGTGGAACCAAAGTCAGCTCTGCTCCTGGAGACCACATCCAACTTGTAATGAGAAATGAAGGTATGAGGGTTTGCCCACGTGGCAGCTGCACAGATGGAATCCATAGGCAACCTATACTGGAAGGCTACAGAGGTGGCCAAGGCCCAAGTATAATGACCTTTCGGTTTAATAGGTAACTCTTTGCTTCTTAACTGATAAATGAAAGAAATAGTGTGAGACAACCATCTGACAAGGTTACCTTGGAAACTGGGAGACCTTGTTTGCCCAAGGCATAAGAAAGGAAAAGTTGGTCTGACTTCCTTACTTCTTTAGTTCTGTGCAGGTAAAAACGCAATTGCCTATGAACATCCAATTGGTGTAGTTTGTACTCTGCCTTGTTGGTATGATTAGGGAAAAACACAGGAAGATCTATAGACTGGTTTAAATTGTTTTCTGAGCAGACTTTAGGGAGAAACGAAGGATTAGCCCTCAGAGCAACCCTGTCCTTATGAAAAACCAAGTATGGAGGACGAACACATAGTGCCTGAAGTTCAGAGACACGTCTGGCTGAAGTAATAGCTACCAGAAAGAGTGTCTTCCAAGATAGAAACTTGATAGAGCAGGACGCTGCTGGTTCAAAAGGGGGGCAGAATTAATGAGGTTAGGACTAAATTAAGGTCCCAAGGAGGAGGGGGATCTCTCACTGGAGGCCTAAGAAGAGTTGTCCCTCTCAAAAAAGCTTTACAGAGCTTATAATGTTAGAGTTCAAAAAACCAACATGAAAGTTAGAAATGGCCGCCATTTGTACCCTCATCGTAGCAGAAGCGGACCCGGAGTCAAAACAGTTGTGCTAGGAATTCCAGGATTTCGTGGACTGGAGATGAAAAGGGATCCACATTCCTAGCCTTTGCCCAACAAGAAAAAAGTACAGTTTTGTACCTACCATAAATGTAGATGTTCGAAGATCCACATTGCTGCAGTCATAACTTGTGGGTAGTCCGCTGTCCTCGGTCGGCCCGAATACCAAAGTATTAGGTTGGCGTCGGTCATGGGCGCTTAGATCTGACGTCAGTGCGCCATGGTATTAAAGCGCATGACCGACGTCATATCCTCAAGTCTTTTCTTGCCCCAGATGTCAGAAGGCCCTAAAAAGAAAGGCCATAGCCAAAAATAGAAAAACCATGTACAAATAACATCTACAACCCAAACCAAACAACCACTCCAAACTACAGAGGGGAAGGAGGGAGGGTAAATTGGACTGCAGCAATGTGGATCTTCGAACATCTACATTTATGGTAGGTACAAAACTGTACTATGTTCTTCATCTCACATTGCTGCAGTCATAACTTGTGGGTAGAATCCCAAAGCAAAGGTAAAGGGAGGCTGGCAAAATCATAAAGCATTGGGAGCTGCCAAAATGCCCTGTAAGACTGCAGTGGCAAATCCAGCACTAGATTTGGAATAAAGAGGAAGATGGTAATGTTTAGAAAAAGTGTGCACTGAACTCCAAGTAGCTGCTTCTAAAATATCTTTAGTAGCTACCCCCCTTAAAAAAGCAGTAGAAGTGGCAGTAGCCCTAGTGGAATGAGGTCTGATTCCAGCCGGAATCTCCTTACCATGATGAGAATAACAAAAAGCAATACAATGGCCAATCCACTTAGAAATAGTTTGTTTTGAAACAGGTTTCCCCTGAGAGCCCAAAGCAAAAGAAACAACTGTTGAGACTGTCTGAACCCTTTAGTCTTGCTCAAATAATAACGCAACTGCCTGTGAATATCCAAAGTGTGCAAAATTTTCTCCCCTTTATTATGAGGATCTGCATAAAAAGTAGGCAAATGAATAGATTGGTTCAAGGCCACATTTGAAACCACTTTAGGCATAAAAGTAGAGTTAGTACGCAGAGATACCCTGTCCTTATGAAAAATTAGGAAGGGTTCAACTGCCATTAGAGCCTGTAATTCAGAAACCCTTCTAGCAGACGTAATGGCCAACAAAAAAGCAGTCTTCCAAGACAAAAACTTTAATTCAGACGTAGCTGCAGGTTCAAAAGGAGGTAAAGTAAGCTTTTCCAACACAAAATTGAGATCCCAGGAAGGAGTAGGAGCTCTACGCGGGGGTCTTATGTTCTTTGCCCCTCTAAGGAATTGCTTAAACAAAGGATGAGAGAATAATGGTGGGTCACAGTCATAGTGAGCAGAAATGGCTGCAGCATGAACTTTTACAGAGGAGAAAGACAAACCCTTGTCTAATAATTCTGTAAGATATTAAAGAGAAACACTCAAATCAGGCCTGGAAACATCAAAGCTTTTTGCTTTGCTCCAAATAAAAAAAACTCCTCTATTTATCAGCATAAACTTTCCTTGTACTAGGCTTTCTGGCCTCCAAAATAACATTCAAAACTTTTTGAGGAAGCTGCGACCCTCCAGGTTCTAGAACAGAATATGCCAGGCTGTTAGATGCAGGGATTGAATCCTGACATTGAGGAAATGATTGCCCTCCTGAGACAAAAGGTGTGGAATCGAAGGCAAAGGCCATGGAGGATCCCGTACTAAACTCCTCAGCAGAGGGTGCCAGTGCTGTAGAGGCCAATCTGGAGCTATTAGAATCATGGAGGGCTTGTCTTGTCTGACCTTCAAGAGTACCTTGGGAAGGAGAGGCAGAGGCGGAAAGGCATAGACGTGAAGATTGCTCCAACTGAATGATAGAGCATCCACTTTCCAAGCTGTGGGATGAAACATCTTTGTGCAAAACTTTGGCAACTGGAAATTTAGTGGAGAAGCGAACAGATCTATGTCTGGAGTTCCCCATATCACTGTCAACTGTCGAAATACGTGAGGATCCAACTTCCACTCGTGGGGATCCACTATCTGTCTGCTCAAAACATCTGCTAAGGAGTTCTGTGCTCCTGGTAGAAACCTTGCCTGAAGAGTGAGGTGCAAACTGAGAGCAGTCTCCCACAAAATCATAGCTTGCCTGCAAAGAGGGTACGAATGGGTTCCCCCTTGCTTGTTGATGTACCACATGACAGTTGTGTTGTCTGTTTGAATCAACACTTGCCCTGGGTGAAGTAAATCCTTGAAAGCCATCAATGCAAATTGGGCTGCTAACATCTCCTTCAAGTTGATATGTAAATGTTGAAGTCTGGCAGGCCACGTGTCTTGAACCCATTTTCCATTGAGGTGTGCTCCCCAAGCCTTGTCCGAGGCATCTGTCGTTAAGATCTGACTCGCCTCTGGTCGGGTCACAGAGAGTCCCTTGTTTAGGTGACATTCCTGAGCCCACCACAAAAATTCCTTTTGAATGCAAGGTATTATTTGAATGACAGTGTCCAGATCTTGGCAGTGTTGTGTCCATACATTTTTGAGATACCATTGTAGCTTCCTCATATGCAGTTTGGCATTGGGAAGCACCAGAATACAAGATGCCATGAACCCCAAGGCTTGAAGGACTGTCCTTGCAGTCAGCCTGGACCGTAGAGACAATTGATGCAAGTAAAGTGAAAGGTTCTTTTGCTTGTCCGGGGTCAAAAAGGCCATCTGGGAAGCTGTATTCACTCTCACACCCAGAAAGCACATTTCCTGAGAGGGTACTAGACTGGACTTTGTTTCGTTCACAGAATACCCTAGGCACCTTAACACTGCCATAACATACTGTAGATGGTGAAGAAGTTCGTACTTGTCTTGAGCAAGAATCAGGCAATCGTCCAAATAAGGATAAATTTGTATTCCTCTTAACCTTAAGAAGGCTATCACCGGAGCCAGAACCTTTGTGAACACCCTGGGCGCAGTAGATAAGCCAAAGGGCAATGCAGAGAACTGATAATGTAAAGTCCCAGCCCGAAAACGCAGGTATCTCCTGCAACTGGGCCTGATAGGAACATGAAGATAAGCCTCTTTGAGATCCAGAGTCACCATCCAGTGACCATACAGAGAGGCAGAAGTTGTTGCAACGTCAACATTTTGAATTTTGGAATGTCCAGGTATGTGTTGAGGATAGATAAATCCAAAATCGGCCTCCAAGTGTTTCCTTTCTTTGGTACTAGAAACAGGCGAGAATAAAATCCTAGGCCCACTTCTGACAGAGGGACCTGCTGTATAGCCCCCATTTGAAGAAGTAAAGAAATCTGTTTGTGAGCCTCTACCCTTTGCTGAGGAGGAATGTCTGGCATGCCTTTGAAAGGAGGCAATGTGTGGAAATAAAACTTGTAGCCTCGGTCTATAATGTCCAACACCCATTTGTCCTGGGTGACTAATAGCCAGTTTTGCTTGAAGAGTGCCAACTTTCCTCCCAAAGGAGCTGCCAGACAGGAAGGATCTGGCAGCTGAAGATGCAGGTCATTGGGCCTGTTTACGAAAGGACTGGCCCCTGCCCTCACCTGTAGATTGTGCAGGTGAACTCCATGTTCTAGGCCTGAAAGAACCCTGAGGCTCTGCCCCTACCACGTCTAGATCTACCCCTAGACTGTAAATCAGAAGAAGGGTAAGCCCATCCCTTAGTAGGCCAATTCCTGCTAAACTTAGGGGGCTGCACCTGCAAAAAATCTTTAACAGTCTGCATAGACTTAGCCTTGTCTTCCATTTTCATCAAGACAGACTCCACAGGAGAACCAAACAAAACTTCAGACTGCAAAGGAGCATCCAAAATTCTAGATTTAACATGCTCTGACAAATTCTGATCCTTAAGCCAGGCGTGCCTGCGAATAACTGAACCAGTGGCAGCCACCCTGGAAGAAGCCTGTAAAGCATCGAAACCACACTGCAAAGAATGCTTACCCACCTGATCAGAGGCATGAACCAAATCCTGTAATTCCTTACACTCTATGCCCTCTGCCAAAGCATCCACTTTTGATTTTAACTGAGTAAGGAGAAAATTCTGGGACTTCAACATATGAAACTGGCAATTCAAATCCCTCATTGCTAAAGTGGAAGAGGTATACACTTTCTTACCCCACCTATCCAAAGCTCTAGCATCTTTATCCATAGGAACTGGATTCTTTACAACAGAAGCCCTGACACCCTTAGGTCCCTGGCTAATAGTTTCTGGGTCAGCCCTAGGGCTCTTATACAGATATTTATGAGCCTCAGGCACTCTGTAATACCTATCTGGCTTAACTGGCGCAGGAGGCAAAGAGTCTGGATTAAGGGAAGCCTCAGAGAAAACATCTTGAACAACATCCAAAACAGGAGGTATAGCCAAGGACCGATGCTGTGGTAAAAACAAAATATCCCTAAGCCTCTTTCGGGAATCTGAGAAATCCTGACCTTCCCATCTAAAATGCTCCCTCATAGAATGCAGGGTTTCTGAAAAAGAAAAATCCTCTGGAGGAGAAGCAGATGGAGTAGAATCCTCTGCGTCTGAATCAGAATAAGGAGGAAAATCCTGAATGTCTTCAGCCGAAGACTAAGTAATCTGAAGCCTGCTCCAAACTTTCCACCTCTGGCTCCACCCTAGGCCTCTTAACAGGAGGGGGCATAGAACCCCTGATTAAAGAAATTAAATCTTCTGCCATTTTAAGCATGTGTTTTTTAGGCACAGAACCTGCAGAACTAGGACTGACACCTGTGGAAGGCAAACCAGGCCTGCCTTTGGAAGGAACCTTAGAGACAGAAGGAGAAGGCCTAACCACCTTAGGCAAAGAAGGGAGAACAGCAACCTGAGAGGCCCCCTCAGCCTGACCTGACTCCTGAGAGGCCACATCTTGCAAAATTAACGTCTCCCCCTGAGACTCAACTGAAACCTCAGCTGGATCTACAGATTCCACGGTAGATTCTAAAGAACCGGCGTCCGGAACGGACGACTCATCCTGCTTGGACTTTAACGATTTTTCTTTGCGCTTCTTCGCGGTAGCAGGCGTCGGAGGATCCGACGGCATATTATAATTACACCGCTTACCGAAGACAAGCCTAGCGCAATCTAACCTACGTTTAATGGTGCGCTTATTAAACCTAGCACAAAAGCGACACCCGACTACGTCGTGCTCAGGCCCCAAACAAGGAATACAAAGAGAGTGGTAATCCCTATGCGGTATCTGTTTCCCACAAGAAATACAATTATTCACTTTTTCTGACATCCGGAAATAACTGAGGCAAGAAAAAACAAAAATATTCCCCAACGGGGTACTTAGCCCAACTTGGTTTCGGTCTGAAACTCAGAATACGAAAATTTCAGAACGCCGAACGGCACTTGCAAACGCTGCTTCTGCATCGGACCATGCGGCAAAAAAGACTGAGGATATGACGTCGGTCATGCGCTTTAATACCATGGCGCACTGACGTCAGATCTAAGCGCCCATGACCGACGCCAGCCTAATACTTTGGTATTCGGGCCGACCGAGGACAGCGGACTACCCACAAGTTATGACTGCAGCAATGTGAGATGAAGAACATCGTTTCCATTTGGTAACATAAATTTTTCTCGTTGTAGACTTGAGAGAGGAGACGATAATGTCACAGACTGCTGGGGAAATGCTGGGAAGCCTGGCTAAGGTTGGAAGTGGAGCAACCAAGCTGTGAGAGCTGGAGAGTTCTGAGGGATTGATGCAACCCACCTGACTGATGACCCAGGAGGTCTGGAATTGGGTACAGAGTCCAGGGTTGCTCGAGAAGGTAACGGTGCAGGAACCGGAACCATATCTGTCGAGGCCAGTAGGGAGCAATGAGGATCATTTTGCAACCCAACGATATTGCTTTCTGTATAAGTTTGGGTATCAGGGAGAAAGGAAGAAAGGCATAAAGTCGTCCCTGGAGCCAATCGTGGACTAGATCGTCTCTGGGTATGTGACCTGGAAGCAGAAGAAGGGAGAAGTAGTTGCTGCATTTGCTGTTGAAGGGAGTGGCAAAAAGATCGCAGTAAGGCTGTCTCCATTTGTGAAAAACAACTTCCTGATTCAGAGACCACTCGTGAGGCATGAGGATAGTTCTGCTGAGCCTGTCCGCTATGACGTTGGATCTCCTGGGGATGTGCATCGCAATCAGAAAACATTGGGAGGAAATCACCCACTGCCAAAGTCTGAATGCTTCTCGACACAGGGGGTAGGATCTGGTTCCGCCCTGCTTGTTGATGTACCAAACCACTGACATGTTGTCCGTTTGAATAGCAATGGTCCCAGAAGGAAGAGAGTCTTGAAGAGCTTGCAACGCCAGGAACACGGCTCTCATTTCCAGGAGATTTATGTTCAGATGTACTTGCGAGGTTGCCACATGCCTTGGACTATCGTGCCCAGATAATGCCCCCCTTCACCCTATCAGGGAGGCGTCTGTCGTCACTGTGGCTACTGGAGGGGTTTGTATGAAAGGTCTGCCCTGAGTAACTAGTGGGAAGACCATCCACTAAGAAAGATGTCTTTTGCATGCATCCGTTATCATGATCATGTAAGTCATGGGTAGCTCTTGGAAAGACCACTGCGTAAACAGAAGCCACTGAAGCATTCTCATATGAAAGCGCACCAGTGGGATTAGGAGAATGGCTGCTGCCATGGAACCCAGAGTTTGAAGAACGTACCTGACTTGGATACTTCCTTTTGCTCTGCATCAGAACCTGTACCTGCTGATGGATTGCGGACACCCTTTCTAGTGGTAGCTTTTCAAACACATCCCTTGTGTCTAAATCTGATCCTATGTAAGTGATAGATTGACAGGGCAACAAGGCAGATTTTTCAAAATTTATTGTAATGCCGAGCTGGGAGCAGATTGTGATTGTGGAGTCCCATGCTTGTATGAGTTGATGCCTGGTGGTAGCAGTAAGGAACCAGTCGTCTAGATACGGAAACACCTGGAATCCTTGATGCCTCAGGTAAGCCGTGACCACTGCCATACATTTGGTTAACACCCTGGGGGGCTGTGGTGAGACCAAAGGGCAGAGCTCTGAAATGATGATGACTGGCCCCCAGCCGGAAGCGAAGATATCTCCGGGAGTGCCTGTCCATCTTTATATGGTAGTACGCGTCCTGAAGATCTATCAAGCACATCCAATTGTCCTGACCCAGAAACGGCAGAATGGACTGTAGCGTGACCATCTGAAACTTCTTTGCACAGACCTGTTTAGTCTGCTGAGATCCAGAATCGGTCTCCAGTCCCCTGCCTTTTTTGGTACTAAAAAGAACCTTGAGTAAGTTCCGGATCCATGCTGGTCTGCCAGGACTTCCTGCATGGCTCTTTTTTATAGCAGTTTTGAAACTTCTATTACTGCTTGCTCCTTCAGATTGGGTGGAACATCTGGAAGGGTCTTCCTTGACTGTAAAGGGGGTTGATGGAAGGGAATTTTGTAACCTCCGGATATAACGGACAGTACCCATCTGTCTTGTGTTAAACTTTGCCAGGCTTTTGGGTATAGCGAAAGTCTTCCCCCAACTGCCGCCAGAGTTGAGCAGCCGGGCAACCCTTCAGGGATGCTGGAAGGGCTTATCAGAGAAGAATTCTCTGTTGCCCTGGTTCTGCAGACCCCCTCTGCCATGAGGGCAGCGTCTATTATTGTTTCCCCCTCTGCCTCTGGAGGAAAAATCACTAAGTGTTTCAGGCAAGGCTCCCTGAGATTTACGGAACCACATCCTCCCACTCTTCTGACCCTTGGGGCAAGGTCTTGAGGGAGTGGAAAAATTGACTCCCACGGCAGGCAGAGTCTTGCCTTCTTGCTCACACCTAGTCAAAGTGTCTTTCACCTGTGGTCCAAAAAGAAAGGAACCATCAAAGGGAGTGTTGGTGAAGGATGCTCGAAAGGGTTCCGCAAAGTTACACAGACGCATCCACGCATGCCTCCTAAGGGCCACCCTGGTACCTGCGGCTCTACTCACCCCATCGACTGCATAGGAAATGAGCCTCATGGAGGAGTTAACAACAGAATAGAGTGTCATTGGTGGGAAGCTACCTTGACTTGTGCTCCCTCAGCTGTTGGATCTTGGAGGGTATCTCAGAGCTCTTTAAGGAGATCCCTTTGAAGTCGGGTAAAATGACACAGGTAGTTCAGTGACCTCATAGAGAAGGACGCTGAAGCGAACATTCGCTTCCCGTATCCATCCATCGTCCTAGACTCCTTATTAGAGGGATGGACAGACGAAGTGGTCTCTGCTAACTCTTTTTGGTGGCTGCTGCTACCACCATTGCATCAACAGGGACACCATTCAAAAGGAACTGCTTATCCTGGGGTGCTGTAATGAATTTACTAGGTCTCCTCGGAGTTGGTTCTACTGTATCCAGAGCTGACCAAGCGTTTTGAGCCACCACCGTCATAAGTGGATCGAAAGGCGGAGACACCCAGGAGGTGGAAGGTCAGGGACCGAAGGCATCCAAAAATATAGACTCATCCTCAGAAGGGGCTAGGGGATTCCAGTTCCCCCTCATTCCAGTTCCCCCTCTGCTTAAGCATTTCTAGGATGTCCGAGAAGGAACCATTTTCAGAGGGGGATCTCAGGGACCCTTCCGAATCATCTAAGTCTGTATCAGAAGTGACAGACTCGGGGGAGTCAATGTGCTTCCTCTTACACTTTTTCTTCCGAGGGGGCTCTTCTGAGTGATCAGGAGAGGCCTCAGAAGAGGAGGAAACACCCAATGGGGTGTCCTGGAGCATCGGTTCCCTACGCTTAGGGTCTGGAGGAGGGGCAGTGGTTGGCACAGGCACTACAGGGGACGGAGCCGGTGGGGCTGATAGTGGAACTGACTCAGGGGACAGCACACTCCGCATGACATCGAAGGCATCCCTGCCACGATGTAGAGAAAGTTCCGGTTCCGAAGAAACAGGAATCTTTCTCCGCACCGAGGGGGACGCCTCCGAGGCCGATGTTGGTGCTGAGCTCACCTACATCGAAGCTCTGAGAGGGAGAACGGAGGTCGGACAAGGGTCCGATGCTACTCGCCCCCGCCAGATCCCTCGATGGAAGGTACCACCGAGGGAATCGGAGCCAACGTCGGAACCGGAGGAGATAAGAGTTATTGGAGCCGACGGTTCCACTACTCGAAACCCAACGAACTCCGGCTCCGAACTCATTGGAGTCAGAGGAGGAACATCAAGAGAAGTGGACGGAGCCGACACCTGTTGAGGAGGGCTGGACAACAATTTAGCTAGTGCCTACAACTTTAGCAACCTACTGATCACTCTCTCCATATCATGATCCGACAGTCAAGAGGATCGAGAGAAGTGAGAGGATCGGTGACTACGCTCGCTCTGAAGTAAAGGAGACTGAGGAGCCGAATGCACCGACTCTAGTGAAGGGGACCTCAGCCTCTTGTGGCTCCTCGACGGCTCCGAAGCCTCTGATGGAGCCGACGGGGAGATTATCTTTTCGGTACCAGCTGGAACCGATGTAGAAGGTAAATCCTGAACCGAAGACGGCTCCGAACTTGGAGCCAACGGCTTAGTGGATTTAGGGGATTTCACTGGCTGTGAGCTCTTGGCCGGTGAATCCTGGGGTTTTAAAAGACCCCTAAGAATAAGCTTATTCTTATGCTCCTGCAGGACTCTTGGACTAAAGGCATGGCAAATAGAACAAGAGTCCTGCAGGTGCACAGCGCCTAAACAATAGACGTAAGAAGTGTGCCCATCTGTCAGAGACATTTTCTGACAGCATGAGTCACACTTCTTGAACCCAGAAACTTTGGATTCCTTTGACATCCTTTACAGTAGAAAGAAAACCAATTATGACAACAATAACTAGAAGCAATATACAGTCTAGAAAAAAAAACACACACCTATTAGAAAGACTATAGCTAAAGGTTTTTTTTTTAGAAGATAATAGGAAAGCCTCTAATTTAAACGGCTAGCCTATAAGAAAAAAACAGACGGAAAGCCTCTAACTTAAACGGCTAACCTGACAAGAAGAGGAGAGGGGGAGGGGTGGGGGAGAACTCTCTAAGTTAAACAAGTTCTAAAAAAAGAGGGATACTATAAGATAAACAATTATCTATTACAGAAACAAAACTATTGCTAATAATAAAATACTAGAAAAGTAAAATTCTAGTGAAAAAGTTACACAAAAAAACTCTATACAAGCCTGAGCCAGAAAAACGACACCTCGAAGCTGAAGCGGCAAACGAGATCTGGGTAGCTATCACTAGCCATTATGGGATAAGGGGTAGCCTTGAGCCAGTAAACGGCTCTCAAGCTATTGAAGATGGCTGAGTCAGAGCAGAGGATCGGCTCTGATCCCAACCAGCAAGAACGAAGGCGAGATAGACAACTTAACATCAATGTTTAGGATTACCTGATTTAAAGTAATACTTTAGACCTACACAGTTAAGGCTCATACACATAACACAAGCAGAAGGTTATAATTCAAAGAGAAAAGGGATGATGAAGAAGCAGGGTCGTAGTTAAAGAAATAAAGAGCGGAGTTTTGTATGGAAATCCTTAAGGAGAATAACCACCACCATACATATTATACTCATACAGTTGCAGAAAGTATTCTAATAACCAAGCCAATATGTGAATGGAGAAAGGAGATTTTGCCAAGAGGAATGACTGCAAGCAGGGGTACAGAAATTAGGCAAGAGGGGCTGGAATGTACAGGATATAACTGGAAATGGAACTAAGGTGTTGGAAGCAAATAACTAGAGATGGAGAAGAAAGTTGTACTGCAGGTTACAGACTGACTTCCCTATCAGGGACTGCTACCAGATAATAGGCAGAGAGAGAGAGAGAAAGGAGAGTCCTAAGTGGAAGACTTGCTCTGGTAGATTTTTTAGTTGAATCTAGAACTGTAGTTGCTGTTAACAAAGGGATAACTATAGTATGGCATATAAAATATTGCTTGATAACTGCAAGAGTCAGAGGAGGTTAGAAGAGATTAAGATGAGGGACTGGAAAATCAATTTATAAGGGAGCAATAGGAAGACATATGTATAGCTTACGATTTCTGCTTGAAGTGCTTGCATGGGCATTTTTATACCCCAAACAGACTGCAAAACATTTTTCCACAGATAGCAAATGTTAGAGGTGCGATGGGGAAGAAAAAGGTAAATGGGAATGTTTTTGGGAGTGTAATGAATTGGAAGATGTAAAAAAAAATTCCATACAGAGCACTTTGTTACAATTATTGGGTGAGCAAATTGATTTAACTAAGGAATGATTTTTTTGAGTTGGGACACTGAGTTGCTTAGAAATAGACCTTAAGTTTAATTCTTTGGCTATCAAAAAAGCAATTATTAGAAAATAGAAATCAAACTTTAAACAGACTGCATTAGAATTATTAAATATTGTAAACAAGATTAAAGGACTAGAAGGATCTTTAAAAAAAGGAAGAAAAATTACATAGAAAGACAATTTATGAGGACAATGCAACCAGTCTAATGTTCAAGAGTTAGGTGTTAAAGGCAAAGCAAGAATTGGGTGATTTGGGTAATGCTGGACGGTAAAACAGTTTTTACTATTAAAAAAAAAAAAAAAAAAAAAAAAGATGTAATGTATAATGTGTGTAAAATGGAAAAGATGTCAATATGGATTGTGTTTTCTATTAATGTATATATGCCTATATATACATATACACACACATCTTAAGTGACATTTTAATAAAGGTGTTTAAAAATATCACAATGAGACCACAGACAAAAGTTCTGGTCAACAAAACATATAGATCTATATTCTCATCTGTTAGTCACCAATTCTATTAGTCATTTGGATTAAAAGCTATGAACAGGGAGTTCTGTGCACTGCAATGACATGTTCTACTCTCTCTCAAGGGAGACAACAAGTTCCAGATTTAAGTGCTGGGCTTGGCCTGAACCTCTCATACCATGCTGAGTCAGCAGTAGAATTAATTAAAAAGGAACAAAAACAATGGTGGGGGATACAAATTTCACAATCCTTTCTTCTAAACTGTATACCTCATCAGTCAAAATTAGTCATGAGACTCACTTCAAAAGATCCTTTATATAGAGATATTTCTAAATATACAGTACTTTACACTCGCCTAACACAAACACACACACCTTGCACATACATTATTTTAAAATTCAGTTTTTATATTTCATCCACAAAAGTTTCTCTCTCACTTCTCAATTCCCTCATGTTGTCTTTTCATAAGACTTTTTGAGTCTATTTCAGCCATCACCCTCCTTAGATGAGAAAACACAATGTAGTCTGACATAACCACATTATACTCATCCCTTGTACAGTCTTGCTAATCCTAGCTGCTTATAATTGTTTTTTTTAGGTGTATGTCTCAAATGGCATGCACATACCTTGACTAGACTGAAATTTTCTATTGCCTTCTACTGGCATATGTCCAGCCATACATTATCCTCTATATACATCTGCTTATATTTTTCCTCAGTTTAGTTCTGCACAGTGTTAATGTCTTTTTGATATTTACTGCTATTCTGTTGAAAGCTATATTTTCTTTAAAGTATCACATGAAACACTGATACCTAGCAGCACAGGAAAACACAAAAAATAGGGGTATATTTTACATGTACACACACACATATATATATACATATATATAAAACACACACACACACACACACATATATATATATATATATATATATATATATATATACATACACATATACACACACACACACATATACACACACATCTATACCATATGTAACTGAGGTTCACCTGTTCATCCATGTCAGCTTCTCCATCAGCAGATTCTCTTCCTACAAGAGTAGTGTCATTCAGCTCCAATAATTCTTCAGATAAGCTGTCGATGAGATGTTGATTCAGCTGGTAGCTGAACATAAAAAAGTTAATTTAAGTATGCCAACATGCCTTAACAATGACTTACTTACTCGCATTTTGACTAAACGTATTATACTGTCTGTCCACATATTCTGCATATAGACATGATGCATATATCTAGCATCTGCTGTTCATCCTCTCCAAGGACTTTCACCATGACTATACATCCTAGCTAATAATGTCAGATGCCTCTCTCCAGACATTTTGCAGAATATGTCAGCAGTTTACAAAAGCACGTCCTGATCATTACAGAAATATAGATTATCGCTACTAAATACCAAGCTATTTATCAATATTATTTCTGCTTACATTTGCTTTATGCAAGGATAATGAAAACAAGAGACAGTGATTCCTGATTATATTACAAATCTTATGCAGAAAATATGCCTGCTGATATGAAATGGGTCCAGTCAGTGGGTTTACTTTAATATTTTTTTTCTCCATTGTTACTGCTACTTTTCCTAGAGTTTTAGGCACTGACAGCTTCTGCGGTACCTAGTTTTGTGAACAATGGGCACTTCTGTATACGTATTTAGTAAAGCATTCAGAAGAGTTTCCTTTAAGTAAGATTTAGCAGAGAACTTGGACACAGTTCCTTCTGAAGCAAACTATCCAGCTCCATTTTAGACTTAAAATGGAACTGTCTTACTGAATGACTTTAAACAGAATACGAGCAGCAATAACCAAAAAGGTATCCTTTAGCTTAAGCAAATATTTCAAAGGAATCCTAGCCGCCACCCAGTCCTTGTATACTCTATAGATCCATAAGCAGTAAATACCAGAAAGTTTTTTTGAACTCTGAAACTTCAGCACCTGTTCAGAAGGGACTGTCTTTACAACATCATACAAGGATGCTCATTAGCCTCCAAAATGATTACAGACTCCCCCCCCCCTCCAATTACTTCCTGTATGTACTTAGTAGATGCAACTGTACTTTAGTTCTCACAGGTACAGTAGTATCAACTTCCCACTTCCCCTAATCTTTCTCAGAAAAAAGAAAGATGCTGTACTTTTGCTGACATTTTACTATGGAATGATTTATTCACACAAACTGCTGTGACTGTCACAATTAACTGCATCTATAAATAGCTGACAGTTTTGTAAAGTGATGAAATGTACATTTCTTCTAAATTGATGTTATAATTTTAACAGAAAGTGTGTAATAAATGGACTGCTTGATTAGCATAAATGAATGAGAAAATTTCGTAACATTATTCCCTCCCAGGTTGCCTCCAGTCGTCCCGTCACAACCATCATTTCCCATTTCATATTAGACCCATTTGTTCCTCACATACATGGAATCTGAGAACAATGAGGAGAAAAAAAAACAAGGGGAAAAAAACAGAGACAGATTGTGGTCAAGGTCTGGTAGGAAAAAACAATGTATTCTTTTTGGTCCTTAGTTCTAGCCCCTCCGATGTTGAAGGCTATTATGCATTAGCATCTCAGTGATGCACGTGTATTTCCACATGTGCTGAAATCTGCATGCAGCACATAACAGAATACAGATACTGGCCCAAGCATTACATGACTTTTGTACTTGGTCTTCTCTACTTATCAGAAGAGCTGTGGACTGGAAGACTGCCGCCTTCCCAAGATGGGAGAGCTACTGTCGGACACTCAACTGGTTTCTTCAGTCCTAGGGTTACTAATTGAACCCATGTATAGCAGGTTCCAGATGATATTTCATTCCTCCATGGAATGGATCCAGATGTTTCATCATACTGTACAATGCTCCTGTATGAAACTACATGAAAAGCTTCTTACTAGTGATGTATCTTTTAACATGATCCACCCTCTAATTACAATAGTTAAAAATGCACATACAGTAGTTAATATACTTTGATTTTTTTATTATAAACTACTTGCCTTCAATTGTTTTGTCCCAGTGAATTTCTGTACCACAGCTTCTGATAAGTGCTGCACTACATCTTGCAGCAGTCTATTTGTATTTATTTGGGGCATTTTTTTTCCATAAAAAGATTAGAAAAAAATTTAATTGAAACTACAGCCCAAATAAATTTAGTGCTCTCCTCCGGTGGCATCATGTAAGGCACAGGTTCTAAGATTTTAATGTGTGCATGTCACCACTTGCACAACACTCATCTTAAAGTCTACGGATGCATCCTGTTTTCCCGTAGTTGATGTCATTGAGGTTAATGATCATAATTACTCCTCAGTAGCATTAGCATGGGGAAATAGATTTTTTACAAAAATTTAGTTTTCTTTTGAAAAGGGTTGAAAAGGTTCACTATTAGAATTACGGTCCTAAATGGTGCTTTATGCCCTACATACAGTGATACAAAAATCAAGCATCTCAGGCGTAGTCACTTTAACAATACCATATGCAACATTTCTTTTGTTCTCAAGTTACAGACCTCTTACAGTTTTCTTCTCAATTGTTTCTACGCCACTCCTTTTACAAAGTTCATAGGTGTTTACTAGGCTAACGACCAGAAGGGCCCTTTTAAACCTAGTCATGCATCCTAAATCTCTGATGACAAATTTTGGTACCTTTGTTAAGTGTAAGCAGGGGCTTGGAAAGTGGAACATTTACAAGCAAGGGCCTAGGAAATGAACCCTTTACATGCTGCCTGTGTCCGTAACAGAGAGAGGTGCCAAACCAGGAACTGATTTCATGGTCCTCATCCAACTGTCCATGATGCACTTTAATTGGGGTAGGGAAAAACTCTACTTCACATGGATGAGTAGCCTGTTCCAGAAGAGGGGTAAGTCTCTGGGATACATACCTGTCTCTACAACAGGTCATTCTTATATCACAGGCAAGATTTAAATCTTTAGAACGGG
Source organism: Protopterus annectens (assembly GCF_019279795.1). Lineage (NCBI taxonomy): Eukaryota > Metazoa > Chordata > Ceratodontiformes > Protopteridae > Protopterus > Protopterus annectens. Next base: position 484,577,532 of record NC_056737.1, on the reverse strand, counting down.
TAATTCTGGTGCTGTTTGTTATGCAAATATGCAGGAGGTCCACCAGAGTGAGGTCCGACAATGCCTTGCATGCCAGGCATAGATATCCCCTCAACGGCCTGTACGAGACAGAATACAGGGATAGGGCCTTGAGACAGTCTGCATAGGACATGTTACTTATGCTCTGTATTCTTTTAGTGGGAACCTCTGTGGACACTAGAACTGTTGGATATGGCTGGTTAGGTGCATACCAAAAGGGGGCACTGTACTCAATGACTGCTCCACTGTAATCGGCATTCATCAGACCTATGACCTCCTTGGACATGGATGGACTTAGACGCTATACCTTTGTTTACAGGTTGCACAACATATAATTCCTCCTTACTGTGATGGTTAAAGGCTAGATTACTGTGTCTGTGTGTGTGTCCTCAAGTCCCTGCCTACTAGGTCAGCTCTTAGAAGTGCAGTGCAAATAAATAGTTACCAGTGGTGGACAACTTCCAGGAGGATACTACTATGCTTTTTGTTTTAGTTCATGGCTCTGGCACCAGTTTTTGAGTCTATATTGCATGATCGAACCTTTAGAGTGTAGAATACCTAAACCTCGATCACTAAATGTCGAAGTCCCAAAATCACGAACGACAGTTTCCACACAGAGGAAACAATTTGGCCATTACGCAGATTTTGCCCTTTCTACAATGTGGAGTGATCTTGGAGTTGGTATATTTAGTTAGGGGGGTAGGGGGCACAGCTCCCCATGCAGAGTGTGGGGAGTCGAAGCCCCCCACGCAGAGGGTAGGGAGCCAAGCCCCCTACTTGATTTGTGTTTAATTTTTTTTTGTTGTTGGTACAACGGGATTGCTTCCCTATGTGGAAACTGCCATTCAAGGTTTTGGGACTAAGAGATTTAGTGACTGAGCTTTAGTTATTCTACTATCTAAAGCTTAGATCATGTAATATAGACACCCGGGTCTTTTGCCTGTGTCAGCCCTTTCTGGATAATATTTGTGTTGTGGGAAATTCGATGACAACTCCGAATTTGCAATCTGCAAAATAAGTCAGCCAAAGGCCATTGACATTGGCCTTGACTTCAGAGATGCTAAAAAGCAGCAGTCTCAGGACCGATTCCTGAGGGATTCTGCTTGGGGCTGGACTCTTTGTAGAGGTGGACTTCCCAATTTCAACTTGCTAGGTTATGTCTGTGAGCCAGATGGCTACCCACCAGGTGACATAAAGGTTTGTACCTAACCTCTTAAATTGTGTCAAATACCTTAGCTAGGTCAATGTAGGCAGTGTGAAACATTGTGCACTAATCTTTTGCTTTCTCAAAGAAGTACGCCTGGTTAAGTAAGCATGACCTGCGCTTGAAACCAAATTGGGTTGGATTCAGTGTCTGAAGGCTTTCTATGTCATTACTGATAATTTCCACAGCTTTGCATATGAAACTACTGAGACCTGTGGGTCTGTAGTTTCAGGGTCTGTAGATGGCCCATGTTTGTGCAAAGGAATGAGTGTTG